>NC_045426.1:628073025-628273025 GCF_902635505.1 Sarcophilus harrisii | reverse complement strand
ATTTTATGGAGCTAGAAAAAATAACCAAAAAAATTAATCTGGAAGAATAAAAGATCAAGAATATCAACTAATATACAAATATACATGTCAGTGTAGTGAAGTGTATGTGTGTGTGTATATCCTTTTCCTCTTTCTTTGATCCCTTTAGTACATAGATCTAGTACTACTAACACTATGTCAAAAGTTATACTACTTAATTTGATAATTCTGTGGTCATATTTCCCTTTTTTAAAATAAGTACAATTGTCCCACCTAAGGATGTAAACAGTTTAACCCTCATTTTTTTCAGTTTGTGTAGTGTTCCCTGACATCTCAGGAAAGGAGATGAAAACGCCAAAGGAAATCGGAAATCAAATCAGATTAGTGGGTTTCTGAAGGGGCTCACTTGAAACAGGTATACATAAATCCATCAATATGGTCCCTGTCTGAGCGCCAAAATGTAGTATTTTCTTCTTTTCTAAAAATATGATTGTTCTCTGGGAGCAGGTTTCCTGGGGAGCTTCTGGAGGCAGCCTTAGTTTCAGCTCAAAGTAATAATCACCTCAGATGCAGCTAGGAGTTAAAGTACAGTCCTTTATTGTCTCTTCCAAAATAGCCGGGTTAGTTTTCTTAGAGGCCTATCTCCCTCCTTGGTTCCAAGAGCTCTTGCAGCTTGTCCTTTGTCTCTTCCAGCTTTACCTTCAGCTCTCTCTGAATCTCCATTTCTGAGTCTTCTCCACTGACTGACTTCTGGCTCTGTCAATCTCCCAAA
Source organism: Sarcophilus harrisii (assembly GCF_902635505.1). Lineage (NCBI taxonomy): Eukaryota > Metazoa > Chordata > Mammalia > Dasyuromorphia > Dasyuridae > Sarcophilus > Sarcophilus harrisii. The sequence continues at coordinate 628,272,274 of NC_045426.1, read as the reverse complement.
CTGACTGACTCCAGACTGAGGCTCTAAAAGCTTCTTATATATGATCTCTTAAAGGTGTGAACCCAAAGGTTGACTCCTTCTCTGAGAGTGGGATTGTGGGAGGTGTAACTTGTGAATCTCCCAAACTTGTGAACTCTAACGTGTAAGTTAATGTGTGAACTCTCAAAGGTGTAAACATAAGCATTGTTTCTATCAATTCCAGTGAGTTAACACCTTCTTTCAAGTTCTGGCTCATAACAAGTTTGTTCACTTTTTTAACATTTAATTTTTTTCTGGTTTTACATGTATATTAACTTTTTAAAAACACATTTCTTTATGAATCACATTGGGGCAAAATTAGAATAAAAGGGAAAAACCACAAGAGGAAAAAAAAAGGAAAAAAAATGAACATGTGTTGATTTACATTCAGTCTCTATAGTTCTTTTTCTGGATGCAGATGGCATTTTGTATCCAAACTTTATTGGGATCACCTTATATAAATCACTGAGAAGAATCAAGTGTTTCATAGTTGATCACTGAACAATCTTGTTGTTACTATGCACAATGTATTCCAGGTTCTGCTTGTTTCATTCAGCATTAGTTCATGTAAATCTTTCAGGATCTTTCTAAAATCAGCTTGCTCATTATATTTTATAGAACAATAATATTCCATTACTTTCATACACCATAATTTATTCAGCCATTCCCCAATTGATCAGTATCTACTCATTTTCAAATTCTTTGCCACCACCACAAAACAACAACAACAAAAAACCTGCCACAAAATGTTTGTACATGTGGATTCTTTTCCCTCCTTTATGATTTCCTTGAGATACAGATCCACTCGTGGCACTATTGTTTTAAAGGGTATGCACAATTTGATAGTCCTTTGGACATAGTTCCAAGTTGCTCTCTAAAATATGAGTAGAGATAGTTTTAATTTCATCATCTGAAAATTATCTGTTCATATCATTTGACCACTTATCAATTGAGAACTGACTTGTATTCTTATAAATTTGATCGTTGTCATAATTCCAAACTGATTTCTACAATAGCTTGACCCAGTTCACTGCTTCACCAACACTGCATTAATACGCATATTTTCCTAAAACTCTTCCAATGTTCAATATTTTCTTTTTTTTTTAATTTTTTTAGTTCATCTTTGTCAATCTGATATGGATGCAGTTTCTATTTCAAAGTTCATTTCAACTCCAGTATTTTCTTCAGGAAATGTTTAAAATTGTTTTATTTTATTAAAGTTCCATTTTCCCTATGAAATTAAATGTCTTTGCTATTTAATTTGTTCTTAATTGTGTGCCTATCTCTTATGCCTTCTGGAATATCATATTCATTTTTCACTCTATGGTAACTATTAGATTTTGTATGATCCTGACTGTAACATCTTTCTTTGTTTGATTTTGAAGATCTGGATTTTTTGCTATAATAATTCTGGTAATTTTCATTTTAGGATTTCTTTCTGGAATTAATTAGTAGATTCTTTCTGTTTTTACTTTTTCCTCTGCTTATTAGAAAAACAGACAGCATTTTTAAATGATTTCTTGAAATGTGATGCATAGGCACTTTTCTGAATACAATTTTAGATAGAAACTGATTCTTATGTTGTTTGTCATTGATCTGTTTTCCAGGTCATTTGGTTATATATAAGTCAATTCGACCTTTTCTTTCCCAACCTTTTCATTTTGTTTTAAAACTTCTTGTTGTCTTGTAAAGCCAGCAATTCCATTTGGTCTATTTTATTTTTTTAATATCTGTTTTGGGGCAAAGCCCTTTGCTTTTTATGCTAAGGTTTTCGTTCTCTCTTTTCATAACTTTGTTCCATAAATCTTATTATTGTTAATTTTTTCCTAATACTTTCATTTTTCCAATTTTCTAATTTTTTCCTCTGGTCCTCACACTGAATTTATGTATTTTTTTAAATATTTGCTTCATCTTTCTGAAAATTCTAGTCAAATCTCAGCATAAGCCATGTTTTTCTTGGAGATTTTATTTGTAGATTATTTAGAGTAATTTTTTTTCTTTTGGATTTATAGTCATCACAATAATAGCTCTCTATAATTTAATTTTTTTATTTGTAGTTTAGTTTTCTCATTCTAGAAGCCTTACTTCTAAACTCTGTACTTTATATTACAGCCAGGCTTTGAACACTTTTGAAGAGACTATCTAGGCTGTGGCAGGTCTTGTTTTATGTTCTCTGCTGCTGCTTTCTGTGTGCTGTTTTATTCTGGGATCTCAGGGAGAGCTGAAAATGAGAACTTTTGAACTTTTAGTTTACCTGAAGTGGTCTGATACAGGGTGAAATCTCAGAACTGTTCTTTTTTACTTAACTCTGAAAATTTCTGACCAAAATGTAGCAAAATAATGACTATGGCTCAGATTGGAGCTCTGGTCTGGTTTTACTCATTTAATGCAAAACTCTGTAATTTCTGAGTGGTCAAACAATGGGCTTTCTTTTGGTCTATGATTTTTGCTCTAGTGGTAGGGGCCTGCCTCTGATATCTTAAATCCTACTCTTCCTCAAGACTAGAGCCACACATCTGTTTTAGCATATTTCTGCATTTTCTCCTGGCTCAGGCTACTGTCTTGGACCTTTGCTCGCTCCTCACCCTCTACCATACCTTTGGCTCCAAATCTTATCAATCCAGATTTGTTAATGATGGAGAACTCAGTTGACACCTGTTTCTCCATCCTTTTATCCTTCTCCCACATTAGCAATAGAATCTTGTATTGGAACTATGTGGAAATATAGGATATATTTTCTCTGACAAAGCACACAAAAGGAGTCCAGCTGCAAAGCTTAGAGAGATTTAAACCTGCCAGTCAAGTATTGAACTTTAGAAAGAAATAGACCCAAGAATTTCAACCAAGTAAATGGTCCAACAAGGATACTATATCCATGGGGAATACAGAGAGAATAGAATGAGAAGAAAAGCATCAGTCATAAGTTGCCTTTTTTACATATATTTGCTATGAATGTCATGAAATTATAACAACGAAAATGTGGTTCCAGAGATGATATGTAAAGAGACTCTTCTTTTCCCTTGACTTCTTTGCTACAGCAAGAGACTCATAATTGTGGAATATAAAACTAAACATCAGTTTTTTTTTAATGTAAAGATGAATTTTGATCTATTTATCCCTTCCACTTTTTTCTTTCTTTCCTTTTAAAAATTTAATAAAGAGTACCTTTTTGGAAGGAGAACAATATAGGGAAAATATATATTATTTCAATACAAAAAGATATCTAGAAAATATGTTTTAAAAACTATTCTGTAGGTCCATAAATCAAGATATTTACCTATTCTATCAAGATATTTAGCTAATCTGTCTTTAAATGTACTCTTAATCTATCTGTGACATAATAGGCTCATGTCAAAGGCAGCTAATGAAATGGCATCTCATCAACTACAATTATAAGAATTGTCCCTCATATTCTTGACATTCACACTTCCACAATTTAGACTACCTACAAGAAAAGTACACACACAAACATACACACACATACATACACACACACACACACACACACACTCAAGGAATATACTAGTAGAGAGGCATGTACATTGTCATGTTTCCATTTTCTCTTGGAAAGCCAAAAGATTCTAAATTTTATCAAGTATTCACTTATATTATTTATGTGGATAGATTTGTAATCTTTTGTAAGTTTCAGTACTCATCTTCTCTCCTAATTTATATATCTTTCTTTGAGTTATTTTCATGTACTCTAATTATTAATTTATTCTTTTTTAGAAATATTTAGATTGGTTTTATTCATATTCTTCAATTGCTCACTTTTTATCTCCTTTCCATTTGATAAAATGTTTTCCCCCAGTACTAGACCACTATTCTTACTTAACATCCTTTCAAACTGGAGAAGTAATTTTTCAGTTCCTTCAGTACGCCTTAAGTAGTTATAGAAGGACAAGATTGGATCCAGCTAGGTTTCAGTATTCTTTTTAGGCTAGGCATGTTTAGTTATACCCTATTTCTATAAACATCCTGAGATACAATATTGTGGAACTTGGTAGATGCTTTCAAGAAATCTATTATGCATCTTGAAAATATATCAAATATCACATATGTATGTAAATATATACATAGATAAATATATATTATAGAGAAGAAAATTAGCTGACATTTCTATATAATGCTTCCATTTACAAAGTATTTAACATATTAACTCATTTTGCTTCATATCTGTGGTGTATTATTAATGATATTATTTGAAGGCAATCTAAGATTAGAATAAAAGTTGCAAGTCTTAAACTACAAAAGAACTGAGTTTAAATTCCTATTCTATAACTGACTTGCTTCTAACCCTGGGCACATTTCCTCATCTGTAAAATGGGTATAAAAATGTTGACAGTACCAAATTCACAGCATTGTTTCAGAAAAAAAGGCCATATATATATGTGAGTTGCCACCTTGACAGACTGACTAAAATGGAGGGTTACTTTCAAGATCTAGTTTAAATTTTATATATTAATCATAGATAGCATTTAAACTCTCAGTCTAAGTCTTCTATTTATTAAAAAAAATGATACCTGCAGTACATACAGTACTGAGAGGCAAGTCACCAAAGATGGCTACTATATAATGATTTTTTTATCCACTTTTGAAAGATCTGACCTTTCTTGATAGAAGAGGCACTCCTCCAAAGGAAAATGACCCTAAATCTGCTGTCAGGGGAATTATATTTAAATCTAGGCTAACCACTAACTACTTGTAAAACTTAAGATCAGTCACTTTTATTGCTTTTCTTAATCTATATGGTGAGAGCCTTGTACTAGATGACTTCTGATGACTCTTAAAGTTTTTAAATGAGTGCAGTTTTGAACTTGTGAAAATACTAAGCAAATATCAGACAGTTTCTTCTTCTTCTTCTTCTTCTTCTTCTTCATCTCCCTTTTAAAGATAAAGAAATGATGCTTATTTAAAATGAATTGTCCACAATCACAAAGCTGTTGGATGAATAATTGAAACCCAATTTTTTTGACTCCAAGGTCAACACACTTTCAGCTGAAATATCTTTATATAAGTAATTATTAGATTGTACTGTATAAACTATTATTGCAGTTTATTGTAGTTATATCTCTGAGTCTCAGTTCAAAGGTTGTAATTTCCAATTCCACCTCTGATACTACTTTTGAGAGAGTAAAAAAGTCACTTAGCTTTCTTGAACCTCAGTTTCCTTCTCTGTAACTTGAAGAAATTTGATTAAATTGTCTTTGAAGCCCCTTCTGGTACTAAATGTATGATTCTGTGATTCTTTGACTTAGATAAGAGAGAATGGTAGGGTCTGGAAAAGTTATGGAGGGCTTCATGAAGGATATGCATCTTGAATAATGGAAGTGTTTCCAGCAGAAGAGGCTGAAAGGTACTAACTCTGTACAGTTTTTGCCTATAATATTTAAATACAATAAAGTCAGCACCAACCATCCTAGTGTCTCCAGCAAGGATAATTTGATAGAGTCACTGAAGGCTACTGCCTGCCCCATTGCTATGACCCACAACAGCAAAGTGACGATCTGATATGGCAGAAAAATCAGACTCTGACAAATGGCCCTGACATTCTTGTCAGAAGCAAAGACATGACTCAGACCCAGTATCTTGGCAGAGATGAGAGCTCTTGTTCTTGACAAATGGCTTTAGCCTGACAGTGTGTTTCACAGTCTGAACTTTCATCCATCACAGGAAAAAATAAAACTGAGCCCCAAAGTGGGGAGACAGGAGGTGGAGGGGGAGAAAGAAGTGAGAGCAAGCCAGAGACAGAGACGAAGAGCTTGAATCACAAAGCTGTGCCTCCTGTTTTATTTTAAGAATCCCATTTTTCAGAACTCTCACACTCCATAATTCATAACTGGCACACTAGAGGCTGCTTTGCTGTTTCCAAAAAAGGGAAGGCACAGAGGAGGTATGGAAAGAAATGAAATTTGTTACTGATCCATAGATGTGGGTAAAGAAGGGCAGTTACCTAATTGAGCCAAATACAAAATTCATATAAGATGAACCAAAGTTTATCAGGGGCATTAAATGTCAGCATCCAGAGACATGTTCTAATTCTAGTCTAGCACTGACTCACTCTGTGACCTTGGACCAATCACTTCCCAGTAAGATAATATAGATAAAGCACTTTGAAAAGCATGAAGTATTATTTTAAGAGGAGGCATCCTTGTGATTGTTATTGAATTAAGCCCCAAATCACACAACCTTGGAGCTAGAAGAAACTGTGGAGACAAATACTCTAATTTTAGAGATGAGGTCAGTGAGCATCTAAAGTTATTTTTTCAGAATTAAATAGCAAGTGGGTGGCAAGTTGATCCAAAAACCAGATCACTTCTTAACTCATAGTACAGGCCTCTTCAGATTACAATAGATTCCATTATCTTCTTAATTCTAGCAAAATTTGACACGCAGATAATGTTAATGATATTGGAAAGTACCTTCATTTTTATTCATTGCTGCTGCCTTTTTTAAAATGGAGGAGAGAAGTATCTAATCAAGTTAAGTCAAGACAAGAAGGACTGATTCAACAGGATCTCAGTAAACCTAGTATTCTCATATATTGATTTAAAAGGAAAAGAAAAAAAGAAAAGATGGAACTCGGACTTTATCTTTCAGAGAAATAGAAGTTTATAAGACAGGAGATAAATACTTGAAGTCAGGATGTCTATATTTGAATCCTAGTATCTTATAGTTATAGATGAATGATCATGAAGGATCTGCTTAAAATAAATGAGCCTTAATTTCCTCATCTATAAAAGGACAATGAGTAAAACTTTATTCCCTACTGGATGAAGTTCTGATGAGGGAAATATTTTTTAACCAAAAGGTGCAAAAAGAAAAATAAACTATTCTTTTCTCTTTTTTTTTTTTCCATGTCAAATTACATTCTAAATGACTCTTCTTTGGAAACTTCTTCCTCTGATGCACATCAATTATTCATCTACAATTTTAGTTATAGGCATGTGCCTAAAGCACTGAGAAATAAGAGGTGAGATGATTTGCCCATGGTCACATAATAATTTTCAGAAGCAGAACTAACTCGGCTCCTCCTGACTCCAAAGCTCAAGTTATTGCTATTGCTATTACTTGAAGCCAAGATAGAGAGGTTGCTAACAGTGGCCCTACATCGAAGGTAAAATTAATGCTTGAATGGAAAGATGGTTTTTCTTCCTTCTGCTTTGAAAGAATCTTAGATTCTCCTCAGATACTAATCTATGGAGGACAGAAATGAAAAATGAATGCTTTTCCAAAGCAGAAGGAATGAAGCTTGTCTTTGCTCATCTTCAGCACAAAGTTTCCCATTGACATTCTTTTCTTAAATTAGGAGAATCTCATGCAAAGTGTTCCAGGCTTGACTAGAAACCTATGTTATATACTAAAGTATAATAATAAGTAATCTCTAACTAGACCTAGAGGGGAGTTGTAAGAGATAGATAAATTAGATAGATAGATAGATAGATAGATGTTGTGTCTACATGTATATAATGGATGTCCTAAAAGTCCTGCTACAATTTTAAACTTTAATAGGTTACTGTTGTTCAGATAAAGAAAAATGAGGCAAAAAGAATTCATTCAACTTGCCAAAGTTGTATAACTAGTAATTGATTGAGTCAGTATTCAAATCCAGGTATTCTGATTCAATTTACTAATTTTACAGATGTGGAAACTGATTTGGGAAGGGCTAAATAGTCTTCTCAATGTTACACCTGGCAAATGTTAGAGACAGGTTTTGAACTTAAATATTTCTGATTATAAGACCACTTCTTTATTCATTGCACCCTCTAACTGTATCTAATCTGGAAGCCAGGCAAATATCATCTAGGAATACCATTTTATTAACTCCAGATTTTCCAGATCAGTGGTAACAAATTTTGAAAGTGATTTAGAAAATCACAAATTAACATTATGTTGTACCATATTATTTACTTATTTTGTTAAGCAATTTCCAATTGCTTCTAGAAAGTAAAATTCCAATTCTTCCAATTGCTTCCAATTGCTTCCAATTTACTTTCTAGAATAACATCCTCAGGAAAAATTGAGATATTATCAGATAAGCTTTTCTTATGAATTTTTCCTTGACTTTAAATGAAACATAAAAACAGATAGTAGTCAAACTGGATGAGAGATAGGAAACTAAAGATGCATATCATTTTAAGAAAACTTAATATATAAAAACCTGAATTATCTAAAGTTCTATTTGTAAAAATGACTAAACATTCTGACTGATCCTGAAGGGTAGAAATTTAAAAAAAAACACACAACTAAACTACACAGTGGCAAGATTATATGTTGCTTATTAAAAATGTGTCTAATATTTAAAGTTGTCCAGCAATGGAATATACTGCTTCAGAAGATGGTGAGATGCCTGTCACAGGAAGAATTCATTTGGTATTTAACAAATTATTGTGAGCATAGCTGTAGATAGTGGAGTAGTTTGGCAATTCCTTTTTCCAGCTCATTTTAAAGATGAGCAACTATCGCAAACAGGGTTAAGTAATTTTATCAGGGTCATGGAAATAGTGTGTATCTAAGGCTCATTTTGAACTCATGAAAATGTCTTCCTAACTCCAGACACTATTATCCCTTGTAGCTTACAGCATAAAGAATCACTCAAATAGCTCATCATGCTCCTCAGAAGGAAGAAAACCTGTAATATTTTTATGTAAATATTGTTTACCCACAATCAATTTGGACTTGCATCATCTGAGTATCCCAGAACAATATGTAGGTTAGACAAATTTCTGAGCTAACATTTCATGGCACTGATTTAGTCTACTGGCTGTAGACAGCTCTTCTCTGTATGATCCATTCTTCTTTCTCTTGTCTAATAGGATTTGGCCAATAGTAAGCCTGTTCTCAGAACATACATTCACCTGTGAAAAGTCTCTTGTTATATGTTTGTTTTACCTTCAAGTTGATATTCTCTGTTACTATTTGTTTTTGAAGGAATTGAAGAGAAGGGTTTTTTGTCCTGAATCCCTGAAGGTGAACTAATGTAGCCTCACTGTGGGTAGCATGGGGTATGGAAGGGGATGCTGAGTAAATTCAGTGTAGCCATTAGCTCACAGGATTGGTTATATAGCTTCTTCTGGAATCCAGGATTCTTGAATCATGAGAACCCCTAAAGTTTCATGTTCTTTGACACATAATTTCTATTTTACAAAGGTTTGAGAGGTTGAGGGGATCAGAGGAAATGTCTATCCTCTACCTGGTTTATCAAGGAACCTTTCTTTTTGTATTTAACTGTCTAATTGTGTAACTCTTCCAATCATAAAGGTCATGAATGATCCCACAAATATACACATGTGTGCATATTTACATATTATATATATATATATATGTATATACACAATAATCCCATTATTATCAACTTTTCAATATCAACATGGTAAGGGATTTGGAATCCTTTTATTACCTGTTCTGTAGGAATCCTTTTTATTCCTTTGCCTCTCCCACCAAAAAACAATAATAACTATTACTATAAATTATTAATGATTATACTAGAATAAATAAAGTCCTTATTCTCACATATCCAAAGAGTTAGCAAATCTTTTCTTAATTTCTCCATAACATCTCCCATATAGACCCATCATCTCCACCCTCAATTCACAGAACTGTCAGTCTAGTTTTGTTCTTATTTGTTTGTTTAACCTGGATTTTTACAATGCTGTATAAGTTGGTCTCCCTACTTCAAATTTCTCTCTACCCCAATCCATTCTCCTCTCAGGTGCTAACAGATTTGGCCATTTCCCAGGTTACCTTCTTCCTTAACAAACTACACTGGCTCTCTATTCCTTCAAAAATTCCTTCTGCTTGGCATTTAAAATTCTTCATAAACTTTTCCCATTCTATGTTCCAAGTTTTCTTACAAATTATTTCATTCCACCTGCTGTATGATATAGCCACACTAGCCTACTTGCGCTTCCTTATACCTCACCAACCATCTCCCACCTATATGTCTTTGCATGGGCTATCATGCATACCTGGAATGTCCTTCCTCCTCTTCTTTGACAATCAGAATCTGGTTCCCTTTAAGATTTGGATCACCTTTTTATAAGGTGATTTTTCTGGTCCTCCTTACTTGCTTCTTATCTTAGAAGCAAGTAATAGGAGGAGGATCCAGAGATCCTAGAGATGAAACTTCATCTCTAGGATCTCTGGATCCTCCTCCTTTTCCATCAGTTGTACTTAGTACCTAGTTCAAGTTCTGGCCCAAAATAACTCTAAGATTAAATCAATCACAATGGCTTAACACTTTGTAAAGATTCCAACACTAATGACATAGTCGTTCTACTCCAATGGATCTTGTATATACTCATTCATTTTTTCTGCCTTATTAGATTCTAAGCTCTTTGAGGGCAGGAATAATTTTTGCTTTCATTGCATTTTCAAAGTTAACATCATGTTTGTCATATAAATGAATCTGAATTTTTTACCATGAAACAGAAGAAAAACTTGTATTTTAATTTACATTATGCTCATTTTCCTCTCATGTTCTTCATTGGATTCTAAGCTCAATGAAGACAGCAGCTGTATCTTTTTCATTTTTCCATTCTTTGATTATGTTCACACATTGCTTTTTTCCACTCAGAAGGCCAATATGTCTGTTCAGATTAATATCATGTATGTATGGATTATTGTAACAGTCTCCCATATGTTTACCAAATTTGTCTACCCCCACTCGAAGGCATGCAACACAGCTGCCAAAATGATTTCCTTAATGCTCATTTCTATCCATAACACCCTGATTCAAAACTTACTCTGGCCTCTACAATAAAATATAAACTTTTCTATTTGGCCTTCAAAGTACTTGACAACTTGATTCCAACCTGCCTCACAGGTTGCTTGAGAATCAAATGAGATAACATATGTTAAGTACCTTGCAAACCTTAATTTCTTTCCAATCTAAATATACATCTCTTTTCATGTGCTATAGTCCAGCCAAACTGGCTTTCTGGCTGGTTTTCATGCATGGCATTCCATGTTTCATCTTTGTGTCATTGTACTAGTTGGCCCCAATGCCTCACCTATTATATTTAGAATCTCTGGTTTCTTTCAAAGTTCAAGTCAAATTGCTAAGCTATAGATGAGACCATTCCCTGATTTGTGGACCTTATGTTTGCTAGTGCACTCTTTCTTTCTCTACTAAATTTCTTTCATGATTATTTCATATATACTTATGTAATGAGGGCTGGCTTCAAAAGCCTTAGTTCTGGGAGCATGCATATTCAGTAAACCTGCTTCTAGAATTGCATGAAGATATGCAAAGAAGAAGCCTTGAATGAAGGACCCTGTTCTCTAATTCAAAGTAACTTCGCTGCCCCATTAGATAGCTAATCAATAAATGCATATTTATTAAGAGTCTTCTATGATCCAGGAACTACATAAAGCAATGATAGAAATGCTTAAAATAAACAAAACAAACAAATACATAGATGAATGATTGAATAAAGAAGTTCTTGACTTCAGATTGCTTACTATATAATTAGAGAAGACAATACACAAAAGAAAACTAAAGAGTTGGGAGTGAAGGGTAGTGTAGAAAAATGAAATTTTGGTCAAGAACATGATTTAGAAAGAGTGCAGCTAAGTGGAAAATTAAGAAATGGCTAGATTTGTATGGAGGTTTCAAAAGGAGCTTGCTGCCTTCTTATCAGAGGGATCCCACAGACAAGAGGGTATTGATGAGATGAGACAAAGAACTTTAAATCTTCAGCTAGTGAGATAAAGCTGGGACAAGTGGTTTCTTCCTCCTAAAAGCAGTTACAGGAAAACATGGGACCATGGCCTTTCTATTGATTCTCTCCTCTTTGGGTTTATTCTTTCTTGTCTTAGCTAAAGAAGTTTTGGGAATAAGCTGTGACCTGGTAACCTTTAAAAGTCTCTGAGAGCAAGTTGCAGGAAGTTCAATGTCAGTAATCCATAGTATAATCTGTGGGTAGCTGGTCGAATGAGAAAGCAATTCCCATGTGACTTGTTTGAGCCAAGGTAGAATGGAAAAAAAGCAGTCAAGAAGTAGTGAATGATCCATCTGCTCCACCAAGTTCAGAAGCAAACTGGTTAGGGGTGAATAGATTGTGGCAACTGATTTAAGTCTGAGCCCACTTTCCCAAGGATCAAGGTGGTATAGTGTGTGTTCCCCTAAGTTAATAGGGAGATATTTATAATATTTTTGTAATGTGTATGTTTATACATACACATAACCATTTACAATACACATATTTATATGGAACTATATGCATATACATGTATACACATGCACATACACACATATATTTACATTTGATACTAGGGCATTAATCACCTACAAGTAATACTGGGGAGAATGGATTAGAATAAGTATTATAAATACTGTTTAAAAGATACTCCCTATAGCTCAGAACACATCTAGAGCCTTCACGGGAAGATGTAATCTTCCATTTTGCAACACATCTTACCAATAAAAGTAGGAGGTAGGATAAGGACTTCTTCCCTTTGTCTCCTCCCCCCAATATATAATTTGCACATATTATATACCTGATGTCAACCCTTTTGAACACAATATCTTTTATGATAGGACCTGTTTCTGTCCCTGATGCTTGTCACAGAGTTGTACTAGTTGTAATTGATAAATGGTGACTGACTCATTGATAGCATGTGATCTTATTTGTAGAAGGAACTCAAGTGTAAGTCATGGTAATGCTAAAGCATTTCAATGTTTATAAAATACTTTACATAAATTCTATTTTGATTCTTACAACAATTTATAAGGGAAGTACTAGATAGATAGATAGAGAGAGAGCTAGAGAGATAGAAAGAGATATATCTCTATCTGTATGTATGTTTTTTTAATATTATTCTTTTTTTTATTTAATAGTATTTTATTTACAGGTTATATGTGTGGGTAACTTTACAGCATTAACAATTGCCAAACCTCTTGTTCCAATTTTTCACCTCTTACCCCCCACCCCCTCCCCCAGATGGCAGGATGACCAGTAGATGTTAAATATATTAAAATATAAATTAGATTGCATGTATATGTTTTATATATATATATATATATATATATATATATACACACACACACACACACACACACACACACACATATATATATATATATATATATATATATATATATGTCCTTAGAGGCAGCTGAGTGGTACAGTGATGATAGAGAGAAGTAGATCTGACTTGAAAAAGATTTAAGTTCAGATCAATTTTCAAATACTGACTGTGTGACCCTCAAACAAATCACTTCACCTCTACCTACTTCAATTTCCTCATTTGTAAAGTGAGGGTAGTAGTAATAAATCCAGGATTATAAAATGAAATAATCTTTGTAAAGGGCCTTGAAACCTAAAAATACTATATAAAAGCTAGTGTTACATTGATAACTATTACATCCATTTTACAGAATGGAAAACAGAAGTTCAGACAGGTTAAAGCAACTTGCTCATAGTTATAGAAATAGTATGTATTGGAGGCAAGATCAAAGACCAGTTTTTTTCTGGCTACTAATCTAGTGTTGCTTTCACTTCACTACATGAACAATCTATGTCACATTTTTTAAGCAGAGTTGTTTATCCCTTTCAGTTTCCCAGAATGCTTAGCTTAGCCTTCTCCTTTGCGCTTATCTCATATTTTCTTGCTTCAAGTTTATTTGTGTTCATCTTCCAGCCTCACACTCCACTCCACCCCTCTCAACCTCCATCCACACAGATTAAATTGGAAGCTACTTTTATACAGGATTTGTTCTATATCTTTTCCTGGGCGTTCTCCTGCATCTGGCACAGAATTTGGCTTATGTTAGATTCAAAATGAATTGTGAATGATTGAATAGATGCATGAGCAAATAATTTGACTGAATAGAAATGCTTTTGTTTCTTTTTATCCTTCTCTGATAGTCCTTTTTCCCTGTTTATGGCTATTTTTGGTTGATCTCAGAATTCATAAACAACAAACTACCAAATAAGAAACACAGATTCCCTAAAAGTGATTTGAGGGATGTAGGGATGTACCAGTAAGTGTTCAACAATCAGTTCTCAAAAAAAAAAAATACATAGGATATACATTTAAGTTTAATTTGAACAATCAACAACAAAATAATTCAAATCCTGATTTTATAGCTCTTGCCAATTTCCAAGGTATAAGTGTTCAGGCTGAACTAACAATCATCTCGAGAGCCAGTTCAGTCTGGCTCCAGGAGAGTGTATATGTTACCTTATATATTTCAGAAGCAGTCCCATGAAAACTCAAGTGCTTTCATCTTTTCTGTGAAAAATTTATGAGAGAGTGAGAAGAATTGATTGAGTTAGTATACTATTAAATCTGCTTTTTTTGTTGTGGTTGTTATAATTGTTATTGTTATTTTCTGTCAGCCCATGGGGGCAGAGCTAGCACAGGGGAAAGATTTCTGGCCCTGGAGTCAAAAAGATATATCTTTCTAAGTTCAAATCTGGCTTCAGACATTAGTTGTGTGGCCCTAGGCCAGTCACTTACCCCTGTTTACCTCACTTTTTCATCTGCAAAATGAGCTAAAAAAGAAAATGATGGGAAGGCAGAGCTAAGATGGAAGAGTAAAGGCAGGAATTTGCCCAACCTCTCCCACAAACTACTCTAAATTCTTTTCAATAATGACTCTGAACAAATTTTAGAGCATCAGAACATCTCCCCAAAATGGAGGGTGGCAGAACATTTTCCAGCCTAAGGCAACTTAGAAAATCAGTAGAAAACATCTGTGACTCCAGACCCAAACCCAGACCCAGACCTAGCCCAACATGACCTCTGAATCAGCAGCAGTACTGGTGGCTTCCAGACCTCTCAGAGAAGGAGACACAAACAGAAGCCAGAACATCAGCAGAAAAGGTCTGTAGAACCAGAGTAGAAACTAGTGCACAATCCTAGAAATCTGGCATAAGACCCTTCAGGGAAGGGGGAGCTCTCAATCAGTGGCAGTGCTGCGGGCTTCTGGCCCTCTCAGCCAGAGGTCAAGGAGGACTAAGAAGGTCAGTGGACAGGATTTGTGACAATAAAGTGAGAGTCTGATGTGCAGTCCCAGCCCCAGCTAGCACACTGAATCTTACAGCTACAGTAAGTTGGAGATACACCTAACAGCTACAGGGCAGAAAAAAGTGCTTGTGGTTAGAATCCTAGAAGGATTTTTGAAAACAGCTGCACAAAACCACTAAAGCTTGGAACAATGAATGCACTAGAAACAAAGCCCCACTTTAACAACAAGTTAAAAGCAGAATAATAGGATATGAACATGAGTAGAAAACACACAAAAAATGTTTCTGACGATTAAAAGTTTTTATGGTGACCAGGAGGATCAAAACAGATTTTCATAAGATGATAACAGTCAAAGCTCCTACATCCAGAATCTCCAAAAAAATAAGATTTGGGCTCAAGCCATGAAAGAGCTCAAAAGGAACTTCAAAAATCAGGTAAGAGAGATAGAGGAAAAATTAGGGAAAGAAATGAGAGAGGTGCAAAAGGAAATACAAAAAAAAGCTAATGAGAAGAATGTCTTCAAAAGCAAAATTGGCCAATTGAGAAAGGAGGTACCAGAGCTCAGAGAGCAAAATAATTCCTTAAAAAATAGAACTGAGCAAATGGAAGCTGCTGACTTTATGAGAGATCAAGATACAATAAAGCAACCCCCCAAAAAAAAAAGAAAAATGGAAAAAAAACCTATGAAACATTTCATCATAAGAATAATTGACCTGGAAAAAAGATCCAGGAGAGAGAATTTAAAAATTATTAGTTTACCTGAAATTCATGATAAAAAAAAAGAAACTGGACATCATCTTTCAAAAATTACAAAGGAAAATTGTCCTGATAATCTAGAATCAGAGGGTAAAATAGAAATTGAAAAAATTCATCAATCCTGAAAAATTCATCAAATCCTCAAAATAAAAACTCCCAGGAATATTATAGACAAATTCCAGAACTCTCAAGTCAAGAAGAAAATATTGCAGACATCCAGAAAGAAACAATTCAAGTATAATGGAGCCACAGTCAGGAAAACACAAGATTTAGCAGCTTCCACATTAAAGGATCAGTTGGAATATGATAATCCAGAGAGCAATGGAGCTAGGATTGCAACAAAGAATCACCTACTCAGCAAAACTGAATATAAATCCTTCAGAAGAAAAGATGCTCATTCAATGAAACAAAGGATTTTCAAGCATTCATGATGAAAAGGCCAGAGTTGAATGGAAATTTTGATTTTCAACTACAGGATTCTGGAGAAGCATAAGGAGGTAATCCTGAAAGTCATAAAAGGGACTTAATAAGATTTATCTGTTTACATTCCTATGTAGGAGGATGATACTTGTAACTCATTACAATGTTCTTATTATTATAACAGTTAGAAAGAGTATATATATATATATATATATATATATATATGTACACACACACACACACAGAGGGCATGGCTGTGAGTTGACTATAAAGGGATAATATCTCTTTTTTAATAATGAAATTAAGGGAAGAAAGAAGAATGTACTGGGGGAAAGGGAAAAGTGGCATGATGCAAATTATCTGGCATAAAAAATAGAGGCAAAAAAAAGTTTTATAGTAGAAGGGAAAAAGCAGAGGAGAGGGTGAATAAAAACTTTCTCTCATTAGAATTGGCTCAAACAGGAAACAGAATACATACTCAATAGGAATATAGAAACCTATCTTACTTGCAGGTAATTAGGAAAGTATGGGATATTAGAAGGAGGGGTAGGTAACAAAAGTATATTGGGGAGGGAATGGTCAGTAGCAAAATGTTTTTGAAGAGGGACAGGGTAAAATGAGAGAGAATAAATGGGAGGAAATATAATTAGCAATAGTAATTGTAAAAAAATTTTCAAAGCAAATTTTTCTGATGGAATATTATTGTTTTCCGGGAAATATTGAACAGGATGCTCTCAGGGAAAAAAATCTGGATTGTTCATAAATAAAATAAAATATATTGTTTACAAAGTAATAGCAATGTTCTGGGATGACCAGCTATAAATGACTTTATTATTCTCGGTAACACAATCATCCACAACTATTCTGAAGGATTTATGATGAAAAATCCTATCCATACCCAGGAAAAGAACTGATTGTCTGAATACAGATCAAAACATTCTCTATTTCTCTCTTTATTTTTAACATAATTTTTTGAGGGTTTTTATTTTCATTAGGGTGGGAAATCTGTTTTCTTTCACAATATGACTTTTATGGAAATGTTTTGCAAATTTCACATGTGATTTCTTAATTGTGGGTGGGGATGCTCAAAAGGCTATAAAAGTGTTCATACCCTTTGACCCAGCAGGACCATTACTGAGTCTGTATCTCAAGGAAACCATAAAGGAGGGAAAAGGACCCATATATACAAAAATGATTTTAGCAGCTCTTTTTGTAGTATCAAAGAATTGGAAAATGAATAGATACCAAACAAATGGGGAATGTTTGAACAAGTTATGGTATATAAAAGTAATAGAATATTATTGTTCAATAAAAAATAATGAACAAGTCGATTTTAGAAAGGCCTGGAAAGTTTTATATGAACTGATGCTGAGTGAAACAATCAGAACCAGGAATACATTGTACACAACAGCAAGAATGTGCAATGATCTAAAGAATGAAACTATAAATAAATTAGAGGAACATAAGATAGTTTACCTCTCAGACTTGTGGAGGAGGAAGGAATTTGTGACCAAAGAAGAATTAAAGATCATTATTGATCACAAAATAGAAAATTTTGATTATATCAAATTAAAAAGCCTTTGTATAAACAAAACTAATGCAAACAAGATTAAAAGGGAAGCAACAAACAGGGAAAACATTTTTTACACTTAAAGGTTCTGATAAGGGCCTCATTTCCAAAATATATAGAGAATTGACTCTAATTTATAAGAAATCAAACCATTGTCCAATTGATAAATGGTCAAAGGATATGAACAGACAATTTTCAAATGATGAAATTGAAACTATTTCCACTAACATGAAAGAGTGTTCCAAATCACTATTTTTCAAAGAAATGCAAATTAAGACAACTCTGAGATACCACTACACACCTGTCAGATTGGCTAACATGACAGTAAAAAATAATGATGATTGTTGGAGGGGATGCAGGAAAACTGGGACACTGATGCTTTGTTGGTGGAGTTGTGAACGAATCCAACCATTCTGGAGAGCAATCTGGAATTATGCCCAAAAGTTATCAAACTGTGCATACCCTTTGACCCAGCAGTGTTACTACTGGGCTTATACCCCAAAGAGGTACTAAAGAGGTAAAAGGGACCTGTATGTGCCAAAATGTTTGTGGCAGCCCTATTTGTAGTGGCCAGAAACTAGAAAATGAATGGATGCCCTTCAATTGGAGAATGGTTGGGTATATTGTGGTATATGAATATTATGGAATATTATTGTAATATAAGAAATGACCAGCAGGATGAATACAGAGAGGCTTGGAGAGACTTACATGAGCTAAGTGAAATGAGCAGAACCAGGAGATCTTTATATACTTCAATAACAATACTGTATGAGGATGTATTCTGAAGGAAGTGGATTTCTTCAACAAAGAGAAGATCTAATTCTGTTCCAATTGATCAATGATGGACAGAATCAGCTACGCCCAGATGAGGAACACTGGGAAATGAGTGTAAACTGTTTGCATTTTTGTTTTTCTTCCCAGGTTATTTTTACCTACTGAATCCAATTCTTCCTTTGCAACAAGAGAACTGTTTGGTTCTACACACATACATCGTATCTAAGATATACTATAACATAGTTAACATGTATAAGACTGTGTGTGGCATCTAGGGGAGGAGGTGGAGGGAGGGAAGGGAAAAGTCAGAACAGAAGTGAGTGCAAGGGATAAGGTTGTAAAAAATTACCCAGGCATGGGCTATGTTAATAAAAAGTTACAATAATAAAAAAAAGAAAAAAAAAAGAATGTGCAATGATCAACTATGAAAGACTTAGTTCTCAGTAGTTCAGTGATTCAATGCAATCCCAATATCTTTTGGACAGAAAATGCCATCTGCATCCAGAAAATGAACTAAGGAGATTTATGTGAATCACCCCATGTAATGTTCACGTCTTTTGCTGTTTTTTTATCTCTCCCATCATCTTTCCCTTTTGCTTTGATTGTTCTGTTCCAAGATGATTCATAAAGCAATGTGTGTAAAAAATAAATAAATTTATTAGAAAAAAATTGTGTGTGGAGATAAAGGAGAGAACCTAGAACTCAAAAGCCTCAAAAACAAATAATTGTTTTGAATATGTGGGGGAAAATATTAAATGAATCAATCAATTAACAAATAAAAAAGAAAAGGAAATGACAAACCACTTTAGTATCTTTGCCAAGACAACCCAAAAAAAGCTCATATTCCACTGAAACAACTGAACTACAAAATATCATCCCACAGTCCTATTAAACTAAAGGAGAACAGGAAAACAGTTATGATGGACGACAAGTGGTAACAGGAAAAGGGAGCCAGAAAAAAAATTTATCTTGCTTTGGTGCCCACCACTACCTCTTCTCTCTTCTAGTAAACACAATAAGTGAATTTATAAGTAACCAATATAATGAGGCAATAGCAGGAAGTAAGATTGTAAAAGGGAGCCTAGAAGTTCTATATAGAGCATTTCAAAGATTAAAGGGATATTTGCAAATGGCATCATAAATTAACCAACAATCACATTCTAATAATATGTGCTAAAACAGGGAAATCTAATAGATGATGCTTTCAGGGCCTTTGTGTCTTATGATTTATAAATCCCAGGCAAATTCCAAACCTTCACAGTAAAGACCAGCAGATCACCAAATGATGCTGATAATGTTAAAAGATTATGGATGTGGTAAATGTAAAATTTTAATAACAATTTTGACATCCTTTGGATATATTAATGTACTAGCTTCAAGGTGGTACTGATAAGAGTTAGTCTATCCCTCTATAAAAATGAGATCTCAAACTCCTGCCCTCTGGAGCACTCCTTAATATTCTTTGTGTCCATGTCACTAAGAGTTCCTAACTTTAATTCATGGTAACATTAGTGATACTCTGCTTTGCTCCCTCTCCATCCTCTTCCCACACTGCCTGCCTTCCTTCATCATTCCATTCCCTGTCCTCATGTTATCTGCTTCTATACCCTTTATGCCACTTCAGACTATATTTTCTATGTTGTTTGCCCCCATATCCATTGTTGTTATTAAATTGTAACTATAGTCTGTTTCCTGGTGCTTTCCTGGTCTTTCTCAGCAAGTGTCCCAAGTACTGGTTATATCAGCTCCCATTTTATAGTTTCATAAATTAATTATCAATTCATAGCCCAACTGGCCCATTTAAGAATGGACACTGAACTGTCACTGTGGGATCCCAATTGATGAAAGCCATATTATTGGGATTAATGCCTTACTATTGGGGTGAAAGCCATTCCAAAGGATGGAGGTGAAGAAAGCTATTACTTACTTCATCCTTGTAACAATAACAAAAATGTTTATTTTTCTTTTCTTTTTTCAACAGTATTTTGTTTTTCCAAATACATGTAAAGATAGTTTTCACCATTCTTTTTTTGTAAAATTTTGTGTTCTAAATTTTTCTCTTTTCCTCCTTTACTTCCCTCTCTCCCCAAGACAGCAAGCAACCTGGTATAGGTTAAATGTGTGCAATCTTTTAAAATTTATTTCCATACTTGTCATGTTGTACAAGAAAAACTGTCCCAAAAGGAAAAAAAAATACCATGAAAAAAGAAAAAAAAGAAAGAACCAAAAAGGTAAAATAATATGCTTTAATCCATAATCAGTCTCCATAATTCTCTCTGTGGATGCAATTGGTATTTTCCATCCTGAGTATATTGGAATTTTCTTGAATGACCACATTGTTGAGAAGGGCCAAGTCCATCATAGTTGATCATCACAGGGAGAAAGCTATTACAAGGATACTGTCTAACACATAACTTTGTGGGATCCCTATTGGGTTAAAAGCCATAACAAGGATAATAACCAGGTGCTAGTTATCCCCAGACATAATGTGACCAGAAAGCCTTCACTGTATCCACCACATAATCTTGGGTGACTAGGTACTCTTCCAAGGGTGTTGGAGTGCTGCCCTATGTCTGGGATCTAGGTCCAAAATTAAAACTTCTTGGTTAACATAATGCAAATCGCTAATGACATATATAATGATGTTTTCAGCTCCTCTTCCCTTTGATTTATCTAATTACCATGGGACTCTTGGGAATCTTTGTAGGAATCTACTGAATAGTCGGGCCACTACTCCAGACTGCATGGTGAAGATCTGAGATCCATTGAATTTTTTGATAGCCACCCCCAGACAGCCCCTATGTAAGTAAACCATTATGATTATTAAACCACTCATATAATCATAACGAGGCTCTCTGCCTCTTTTTTTGGTACAATAATTTGCCCCTTGTTTGTTAGTGGGAGAGAGTAGTCTTGAAGTTCCTTTGTTTGGGGAATTCCAGACCTTATGGTCACCATGTTATTGACTATACATTTAAATCCCCAGCAATGTACAAGGGGCAGTGACTCTTCAATAAGGAACATAAATGGGATAGCCAGGTGATCCAGAATGTTGGAATTGGACCCAGAAATCCTGGATTCAAAACCTGATTCATATATTGGCTATTTTATCTTAGGCAGGTCACTTACCCTTTCTCAGTTTCAATGTCTTCATATTTAAAAGGAGGATAATAACAGCCTAATTCACAGGGTTGTTATGCAAATGAAAGAGATAAACCGTAATGTGTCTTGCAATCCCTGAAATAACAGACAAATATCATTATCATTGTAAAAATCACCATTTTCTCAGGGGAAAAAGGTCTCCTATTTGAATCTACTAGTAACTTAATTCCATTCAAATTACACCCTTCTTATTATTCTTGTTATTTGTTCTTCTTCCTGCTTCCCATTCCCTTTGACAATTAGATGGATAAAATGCCAGGAAGACCAGAGTTAAAATCCAGCTTCAAACACTTAGTTGCAATAAGTACCTGCAAAGATCACTTAACCTGTTTTCCTCTATTTTCTCAATTGTAAAGCTAGGATAATAATAGCATCTATCTCCCAAGATTGTTATGAATATCAGATGAGACAGAATTTATAAAATGCATAGCACAATGCCTGATACATAGTAGAAGCTTAATACATGTTTCCTTTTCAATATAGGGCATTGTTTTGTTTAGTTTTTGTTTTTGTTTTTGTTTTTTTTTCTATAGCACAGGTTTATATGTCTTACTTCTTCATACAGAATTATATGCAATATTCTCACAAGGATTTTTCTAATAATATCTTTTTTATTTTTCAAAATACATGCAAAGATAGTTTTCAACATTCACCTTTGCAAAACTTTGTTTCCTAATTTTTCTTCCTCTCTCTCTGCACCTCCCTCCTTCCCTACACAGCAAATAATGGTTAAACATGTGCAATTATTGTAAACATATTTCCACATTTATTATTTTGCAACAAAAATCAGATCAAAAAGGGAAAAATGTGAAAGAAAAAAAAACAAATTATTGACCACCAACAACAAAAAGGTGAAAATACTATACTAAATACATATTCAGTCTCCATAATTATCTCCCTGAATGTAACTACATTTCCCATCCCAACTCTATTGGAATTGCCTTGAACTACCATATTGTTGAGAAGAGTCAAGCCCATCAGAGTTGATCATCACATAACCTTGTTGTTGCTATGTACAATGATCTCTTGATACTACTCACTTAGCATCAGTTCATATAGATATTTCCAGGCTTTTCTGAAATCCACCTGCTGATTATTTCTTGTATAACAAACATATTCCATTACATTTACATATCAAAATTTATACAGCCATTTCCCAAACTGATGCACATCTACTCAGTTTCCAGTTCCTTGACAAAATACAAAGGATGCAATTTTTTTGCACATATAGGTCCTTTTCCATTTTTATGATCTCTTTAGGATACAGACCCAGTAGAGAAAGTGCTGGATCAAAGGTTATGCACATTTTGATAGCCTTTTGGGCATAGTTCCAAATTGCTCTCCAGAATGGTTGGATCAGTTTACATCTCCAACAAAAATGTATTAGATCTCTCAAGTATTTAAGAAACATAACATAAAGATTTGTTCCTTTCCTTCCTCCTGCTCTCTTTTCCTCTTCTTATCCATTTCCTCATATAGACAAGGGAAAGGGAAAGGAGGTGAATTCACAGAATTATTTGAAAGAAGGGATCAAGTGCTTATATTTGAAAGAGAAGGAATGGAAACATTCTTGTCTAGGCTCTGCCACTATTTTATAGTGTGATTGATCTTGGGCAAAGCCAGGCTACCACTACTAGACTCAGTTTATTTATCTCTAAATTAGGAATAATACAATTTGTTTCACAAAAGAGAAAAGCATTATACTTCATTTTCTTGAGACAGTGTTCTCATGTATTAAGTGGAGGCAATAAATCTTGTACTGCCTACTTCAAATTGTGGTGAAAATCAAAGCTGATAAGGTCTATGAAGGTTTCTTACAAAATATAAATTATTAATCAAATAGGTATAACTGTTATCAGAATTCTAAAACATAAGACAAAACAGTTAATCTCAAAATATCAATATATAGTATATTGTATATGATATATATGTTATATATGACTATATTTGATTTGATTTTCTCTTTATATATATACAATGTACTTAATTATAATGTATTTATGTATAATATATTTTAATATATAATATATAGATATAAATATACATGTAAAAGTAAGTTCAGGAATTGGAAGGGATCTTATTTTTATGAAATTATAGATTTCAACCTCAGATAGGAAAGAAACCATTAAAGTCATTCTTATATTCATTCATTCATCAAACATTTATAAGCATTTAATGGATATGAAATTTTGTACTAGGATCTAAAAGAGATGTAAATATAAAAATAATCCCTTTGCTCATAAGAAGTTATTCATTCCACAGGAGAGTAATTCATGCAAAAATTACTTTTAAAATGAAATAGAGTAAAAAATTTAGTTCATTCAGGGTACATGAAAGGCACATGTGACTTTAAAAAGAGATGTAAAACCATGTTTAACCTTATGATGTTTAAAGTATAATAGAGAAAAGAAATGTGTCCACAGAAAGAGTTTTAATATTCTAGAGATCTGGTTGAGGAGAGCAAACACAGTCCAGGATCCTCAAAACTGTATGGGATGCTAAGGACTCAGCCCTCATTAATTTGTCCCCCATTATTTTTTTAATGTTGTTTTGGTTCAACTTTAATTAAAAATAAAGATGTTATTTTAAATATGTTTCCTTATAAATAATGTTTGGAGAGAAAAATCAGAACAAAAGGGGAAAATCACAAAAGAAAAAGAAAACAGAAGAAAAAGAAAAAAAAATGAAAATAGCATATGTTAATTTACATTCAGTCTCCATCAACTTAACTTTAACTGATATTCCATCTCATCCATTTTGATTTGCACTCTACAACTTAAAAATCGAATGTGCCTTTACATCTATGTACCCTTCTCATCTATGTCATCCAAATGATCTATTCAACTTATTGAAGGCCTTCTTTTAGATTTTGTTCTAACCTGTGGTTGCCCAGCAAGCATTTGGCCTACAATTTAATGGCATTCTAACATTCTAACTTCTTAAATTCATAACATCATCCCTTCATTATCTATTCAGTAAGAAAGCACATTCCCATCAGATTTTGAAATTTATTCATCCTAACTCTAAATATTCATTTTTTGATTGAGCCACATGGCCTTTTCCCTTTTCTTACCTGCAATACTGCAATGGTCATACAGTAGAGAGCTCTGGACCTGCAGTCAGAAAGATTTGAATTCACATTCACCATCAGTCATTTACTAACTACATGATTTTGGGCAAGTAATTTAACCCATCTCAGCTTCATCTTCATCTTAAAAGTGGAAATAATATCAACCACTCAGGATTGTGGTGAAAATAAAAAGAGATAATATTTGTAAATTTGGGGGAAAACAGTGAATTATGAATTATTATTAGACACCCTCTCTAAATCCATGTCAGCTCTTTCAGTCATGTTTGATTCTTCATGACCTCATTTGGGGTTTTCTTGGCAAAGACAATGGAATAATTTGCCTTTTTCTTCCCCAGTTCATTTTATAAAAAAGGTAATTGAGGCAAAAAAGATAAAATGATTTTGTCCAGTGTCATAATGCAGGTAAATATTTGAGGCAAGATTTAGATGCAGATCTTCCTGACCCCAGGTTGGACTCTATCTACTGTGCCATTTAGTTGTCCTCTCCACCTAATTTCCAAATTTATATTCATAAAATTCAGGCTTTACTATTTGCACTCCCATCCTTCCAAACCACTCTGTCTTTCTGAATTATTCACTTGAATTGAACTGAAACTATGTAATAACATCAAAGAAATATTATACACAGGTATAATATCAAGAAAAAAATAGATCTCCTGGTCAGAGGATATCTGTTCAAGTCTGAGAAGCTTTTATAAATAATATTGATAAATTGTAGAATATCTAGAGAAAAAAGGAATGGATAGTGATGGACCTCATTTGTAACAAATTTGAGGAGTGATAAATTATGGGTATATTTGGAGCATCACCTCAATGCTCCAAGGAAAGATATAGTTATTAGTAAGAAATCCTGCACCTAGTTATTGTCTCCCCCTGTCTTCCTTATAAAGCCACTGGGCTAGCGGTACAAGAGAAACTCCCCTGGATAGACAAATATGTATTAGGTTTCATAGTTGGTTAATTAGTAAATAAATACATATTTTTTGCCCTGAAGATTGTAAAAAAAAAAAAAAAAAGCAAAAGAATGAGCTAAGGTATGGGCAGGGATAGTCTGAGAGCATCATTTATATATCTTGTACCTCCCACGCCATCTGTCACAGCAGTTATATAAGCTATTGCACTCAGATAAGTACATGAAAGTGATTGTATAAATATACATGTGGAATAAGTGTGCATCAAATCAAAAAGAATAAAGAGATTGCCTTATGATACATCGAGTTCCTTGTCACTGGGAATCTTCAAATAGAAGCTGAACAATCACTTCTCTAAAATGAGTAAATTGGGCAGTGGTGTGGATTACTTGACCTCTCCTATCCCTTTCATGTCTTTGATTCAATGATTCAAAAAATGGAGTGAGGGCTGTTAGTCTAGAAACCTTGCACTGCTATTCACAATGACTTGCAAGAAAAGATTCATCGCATGATTTATTGAAAATCCCTTGTAGAACAACACTAGATGAAATGCAAGGAGTAAATTTTATCAGCCTGCATGTCAGGTGAGAGACAATGAGTGAGCTTTCTCTGTTCTGACCTCCAAATGACTTGTGTTGCAGGTAAAGTTACTGGGACAGGTGATGGAGATAGAATATCTCAAAGTCAAATTTCCCATTTCCTTTGAGTCTGACCTCAAAAGTTTGTGAAGGTGTCTAGGAATCCTTGGAGAAAAGCAGGTAGATAGAAATAATGCCGGTAAAATAGAAGAATAGATTTATGGGAATTTTTTTTATTATTATTGAATTTGAGGACAATCTACATGGAAAGTCTCCCTCTCAACCTACTCAACCCTCCATCAAATTCATAATGGATGTTGCAAATGAGTTTACTATCAGCTATTTCAGTGTTAGGACAAGATGCAATAAAATTACCTAGAGTAAGTTCCGGAAAACTAGATGGCATTTTATTGAATCCATCCTTCAGTTAGGGGTAGATTTATATATTTCAAAGCTTAGCAGTGTGATTGATTATGACTTGGCAACCTTTTCTGGGTTTTTTTTTCTCCCTGTGTTTTAGAGACTCTGTGGTCTTGCTTCGTCATTTAAAGGTTGACATATTCAGCACATATTCAATTTGTATTCATTTTGTTCAGCTCAATAAATACCTCTTTGTTCATTTGTACATGAAGCATATTTCTCTTAGGAAGTGCTTTCAGTTCTAAAACAATAAACATATTGACTGCTACCTAGAAACTTGTAATAAGATTTGTACTGAATCAGCAGACCATGACTTATTTTACCCCATACTCCTATTGTTATCTATAGGGTTTCCAAGCAAACAGCTTTCAATTGTTTCTGGAAAATGGAATTTCATCCTACAGCCAATATATCCTTTGTTGTAAGTATAAATTGTATAATGAATGGTCATCCTGGCTTCTCTACCCAGAAGTGATGGGAGATAAGATAATGTGATACAGAATGGCAAGGATTAGACTTAGAAATATGGAGTCTTATTCCTCTCTCCTCTCTGACACATTCCCTTGTGGCCTGAGCACTATTGTAAAGAATATCTTTTGTGGTCAGAGAGTTAAGAACATGAGTTAGAAATGTAAACCAGCTCCTTTGTATAAGAGGATAGAGCATCATCTCTTATGATGATGCTTGTGGTTCTAATTGTTCCCTCTGAAACAAGATACAATTAAGCTAGGGAAAAATCCAGAGAAAATTAGCCAGTGGAATCAATAGAACAAATATTGTGAATGAGTTCAGGAATAAAATAACTAGCTTGTTGAGTCACTTTAAAGATCTCTCTTCCCTTCTCTGGTTCACAGTTTCTTAATGAATATCACAGAAAGTAAATTCTTGCAAATATGTAAAAGACCAGTTTCCCCAAAGTGCAAAGACCAAGAAGTGGTCCTATAGTTTCTGTTTGAAAATTTCCAGTAAAGGACAATCCAGACCATCCAATATTTTTAATTATTAATAAGTTGTTTCTTTCACCCAGAATAAATTTACCTCCCTGACACTTGCACTTGTTAATACAAACAACCGAAATTAGTAAAGAAAAATAAAGGCATACACAGGAAAGAGGAAAAAAAGAATTATAAATCTGCAAACAACATATGTTACTCAGAAAAGGTTAAAATAATATCATGAGTTAATTTTATGAATTTTGAAAAAGTAGTAGATGCAAATTAAATAACACACTCCTTGTCATTGTTTCTAGAGAAATAACAGCAATAGAAAAGAGAAAAAGAGAAATCCCATTGAAAATAACTAAAAAAAGTATAAAATCTCAATGACGTTGCCTACTGAGGCACATTCAACATTTATGCATATACAATTACAGAGACATCTACACAGAAATAAAGGCAACTATGCATTTGGAGTGATTAACTATTTACAAAATGGCAATGATATCACAATTAATTTATAAATATATTTCAATATCAAATAAACAAGGAATTATTTACTGGATAAAAAAATCACTTGGAGGAACAAAATCCATAAATTCTAGGAAAATAATAACAAGAAAATAGGAATGAAGAGAAAATAATACTACCACATCATAAACTAAACTATGAAGGAGTGATCAAAACTATTTCAGATTGCATTTAAATAAAAGCAAATCAGAGGAACAGAATAGAAAAGTAATTGTCCAGTATTAAAAAAGCCCAAGAAAAAAAATTAATACTTATTTGGAAAGAACTTCTGGGAAAACTAAACAGCAGTGCTGAAGACAATAAATGTACCCTATCATTTTACAGCATATGGCATAATGAGTTCAAAATGGATTCTCAGTGCAAATATAGAAGGTCATATGTTATTAACAGAGAGAAGAATAGAAGCATAGAGATTTTGTAACTATTACTGTAAACACTTTTTCGGAAAATCAGAGTATGAAAAAATAAAATATGAAAGAAAAATGATTTCAAGTACATAATCCTTTAAAAGCTTTTACATGAACGTGTGTGTGTGTGTGTGTGTGTGTGTGTGTAATTAACTTAAATAAGAACAAGAAAAAAATGATCTAATACATATGGACAAACAGTTCTCAAAATAATTATACACAACTGAAAATTGTATGAAACTTTCTCTGAATCATTAATAATAAAAGAAATATACTTTAAAACATTTGTGGTTTTATCTCAAAACAGCAAATTGACAAAGCTAATGAAAGATAGAATTAAAGTGTTGTCTAAAGGATAGGGGAGAAGACGTACATTCATACACTATTGGTACAGTTATGAATTAGACTGATTATGATAGAAAATAATTTGAAATTATACTAGAAAATGCCAAAATAATTTGTATCATTCGATTCAGAGATACTATCTCCAGGTATATGTCCCTAAAAGGTTAAAAAAAAATTTCAACATTACTTTATTAATCACATTGGAAGAGAAAAATCAGAGGAAAAAGGAAAAAAGATGGGAAAAATAAAAATTAAGTGAACATAGCATATGTTGATTTACATTCAGTTTCCATAATTCTTTTGCTGGATATGACATTTTCTGTCCAAAATTTTTTGAGAGTTCTTGGGATCACTCAGTCACTGAGAAAGTATCAGTGTTTCGTAGTTGATCATCACACATTCTTGCTGTTACTGTGTACATTGCATTCCTGGTTCTGCTTGTTTCTTCAGCAACAGTTCATGTAAATATTACCAGACCTTTGTAAATTTAGCTTATTCATTATTTTTATAGAAAAATAATATTCCACTGCCTTCATATACTACAACTTGTTCAGCCATTCCTCAACTGAAGGGCATCTACTCACTTTCCAATTCTTTGTTACCACAAAAAGAGCTGCTTCAAACATTTTTGCACATGTGGGTCCTTTTCACTCCTTTGAGATTTCCTTGGAATACAGAGTAATGACACTGCTGGGTCAAGGGTATGTATAGTTTTATACTTTGGGGGGTTTAGTTCCATATTGCTCTACAGAATGGATGGATCATTTCCCAACTCCGCAAACAATGCATAAGTATCCCAGTTTCCCCACATGTCTACCAACATTTATCATTATCTTTTCTTGTCATCTTAGCCAATCTGAGAGGTATAAGGAGGTATCTTAGAATTGTCTGAATTTACCTATTTAATCAATTGTGATTTAGAGCATTTTTTCATATGACTATAGATGGCTTTCATTTCATCAGTTGAAAATTCTTCATAACCTTTGACCATTTATCAATTGACTTGTATTCTTATAAATTTGAAAGAGTTTTTATTTTTTAGAAATGAGACCCTTATCAGAATCATTGTCCAAAAAATTTTCCCAGGTTTGTATTTCTCATTCAATATTGTTTCTGTTGATTTTGTTTGTGTAAAACCTTTTTAATTTGATTTAATCAAAGTTAACCATTTTGCCTTTCATAATGTTTTCTAATTCTTCTTTAGTCATAAATATCTCCCTTCTCCAAAGATCTGATAGATAAATTATCCCTTGTACTTCTAATTTGTTAATGTTATTATCCTTTATGCCAAACCCATTTTGACCTTTTTTTTTTTTTTGGAGTGTCAGAAGTAGGTCAACGCAGAGTTTCTGACAAATTATTTTCTTCTTTTCCCAGAAACTTTTATCAAATAATGCATTCTTATTCCAGAAGCTAGAGTTTATCAAATACCAGGTAACTATAGGCCTTCATTATTGTGTCATGTATATCTAATTTAATCCACTGATCCACCACTCTACTTTTTAGCTAGTACCAAATGGTTTTGATGTCTGCTTCTATATAATATAGTTTTAGATTTGGTATAGCTAAGCCACCATCTTTGTATTTTTTTTCCCATTAATTTTTTTCCATTAATTCTTACCCTTTTGTTCTTCCAGATGAATTTTGTTTTTATTTTTTCTAGTTTTATAAAATAATATTTTAGCAGTTTGGTTTGTATGGCACTGAACAAATAGAACAATTTAAGAGAATTGCCATTTTTATTCTATTAACTCAGTCTACACATGAACAATTGATATTTGTCCAATTGTTTAGATATGACTTTATTTGTGTGAGAAGTGTTTTTCAATTATGATCTTATAGTTCTTGAGTTTGTCTTGGCAGGTGGCCCTCCACTTATTTAATTTGTCTAGAGTTATTTTAAATGGAATTTCTCTTTCTATCTCTTGCTTCTGGATTTTGTCAGTAATGTATAGAAATGCTAATGATTTGTAAGGATTTATTTTATATTCTGCAATTTTGCTAAATTTGTGAATTAATTCAAGTAAATTTTTGGATGATTTTCTAGGATCCTTTAAGTATATCATCATATAATTTGAAAAGAAGGATATTGTTATTTGCTCATTACCTATTCTAATTTCTTTAATTTCTTTTTCTTTTCTTGTTGCTAAAGCCAACATTTCTAATACAATGTTGAAGAATAATGAGGATAATAAACATTTCATTCCTATCTTGTTGAGAATGTACCCAGTTTCTCTCCTTTACAAATACTGCTTGCTCTTGGTTTTAGATAGATATTACTTATTATTTTAAAGAATACTCCTTTTATCCCAATGCTCTTTGGTGGTTTTTTTATTAAAGCTTTATATTTTCAAAACATATACATGGATAATTTTTCAACATTGACCTTTCAAAATCTTGTGCTCCAAATTTTCCCCTCCTTTCCCCCACCTCTTTCCCTAGATGGCAAGTAATCAAATATATGTTGTACATGTTAAAATATATGTTAAATCCAATATATGAAAACATATTTATACATTTATTTTGCTGCACAAGAAAAATCAGATTAAACAGGAAAAAATGAGAAAGAAAAGAAAATGCAAGCAAACAACAACAGAAAGAGTGAAAATACTATGTTGTGACCTACTCTCAGTTCCCACAGGCCTCTCTCTGGGTATAGATGGTTCTCTTCATCACAGGATCATTGGAACTGGCCTCAATCATCTCATTGTTGGAAAGAGCCATGTCCATCAGAATTAATCATCATATAATCTTGCTGCTTGCTGTAAAATGATCTCCTCGTTCTACTCATTTCACTTAGCATCAGTTACTGTAAGTCTCTCTAGGCCCCTCTGAAATAATCCTGCTGATAATTTCTTATAGAACAGTAATCCATAACATTCATACACCATAATTTATTCAGCCATTCTCCAACTGATGGGCATCCATTCAGTTTCTAGTTTCTAGCCACTATAAAAAGGGCTGCTACAAACATTTTTGCACATGTGGGTCCCTTTTCACTCCTTTACAATCTCTTTGGGATATAAGCCCAGTGGAAACACTGCTGGATCAAAGGGTATGCACAGTTTGATAATCCTTTAAGTATAGTTTCAAATTGTTCTCCAGAATGGTCCGAGTAGTTCACAGTTCCACCAACAATATATCAGTGTCCTAGTTTTCCCACATCCCTTCCAACATTCATCATTATCTTTTCCTGTCGTCTTAGCCAATCTGAGAGGTATGTAGAGGTACCTCAGAGTTATATTAATTTGCATTTCTCTGATCAATAGTGATTTAGACCACCTTTTCATATGACTAGAAATGGCTTTAATTTCTTCATCTGAAAATTGTGTTCATTCTTTGACCATTTGTCAATTGAAGAATGGCTTGAATTCTTATAAATTTAAGTCAGTTTTCTATATATTTTAAAAATGAGGTCTTTATCAGGATGGTTAAATGTAAAAAAATGTTTTACCCAATTTATATCTTTCCTTCTAATCTTGTCTGCATTAGTTTTGTTTGCTTAAAAACTTTTTAACCTAATATAATCAAAATTATCAATTTGATGTTCAAAAATCAGTTCCAATTCTTCTTTAGTCACAAATTCCTTCCTTCACAGATCTGAGAGGTAAATTATCCTATGTTCTTTTAATTTGCTTATAATATCATTCTTTATGTCTAAATCATGAACTCATTTTTACCTTGTTTTGGTATATGGTGTTAGGTGTGGGTCAATGCCTAGTTTCTGCCATACTAGTTTCCAATTTTCTCAGCTACTTTTGTCAAATAGTGAGTTCTTACCTCAAAAGCTGGGGTCTTTGGATTTGTCAAACACTAGACTGCTATAGTTATTGAGTATTTGTCCTGTGAACCTAATCTATTTCCACTGGTCAACTACTCTATTTGTTCAGTTCTTTATACGTTTTAGAAATGAGGCATTTAATTCATTATATTTTTAAAAGATGTTCTTTCCTTCCTTTGCATTCCTAAAACATATAGAGAATTAACTCAAATTTATAATAATTCAAGCCCTTCTCCAAGTAAATTCTGGAGAGTAATTTGGAACTCTGCTCAAAAAGTTATCGAACTGTGCATAACCTTTGATCCAGCAGTGTTTCTCCTGGGTTGTATCCTAAAGAGTTCTTAAAGGAGGGAAGGGGATGCACATATGCAAAAATGTTTGTGGTAGCCTTTTTTGTAGTGGCAAGAAACTGGAAACTGAATGGTTGTCCATCAATTGTAGAATGGCTAAATAAGTTATAATATATGAATGTTATGGAATATTATTGTTCTGTAAGAAACAACTAACAGGGTGATTTCAAAGAGGCCTGGGGTGACCTACATAAACTGATGCTAAGTGAAATGAGCAGAACCAGGAGATCATTATACACTGCAACAGTACTATATGATAATCAATTCTGATGGACATGGCTCTCTTTTTTTTTATTTTATTTTATTATAGTAACTTTTTATTGACAGAATCCATGCCAGGGTAATCTTTTTACAACATTATCCCTTGCACTCACTTCTGTTCCGATTTTTCCCTCCCACCTTCCACTCCCTCCCCTAGATGGCAAGCAGTCCTATTTATGTTGAATATGTCCTAGTATATCCTAGATACAATGTATGTGTGCAGATCCAAACAGTTCTCTTGTTGCACAGGGAGAATTGGATTCAGAAGGTAGAAATAACCCAGGAAGAAAAACAAAAATGCAAATAGTTTACATTCATTTCCCAGTGTTTTTTTCTTTGGGTGTAGCTGCTTCTGTCCATCATTGATCAATTGGAACTGAATTAGGTCTCTTTGTCAAAGAAATCCGCTTCCATCAAATTACATCTTCATACAGTATCGTTGTTGATGTATATAATGATCTCTTGGTTCTGCTCATTTCACTTAGCATCAGTTCATGTAATTCTCTCCAAGCTTCTCTGTATTCATCTTGCTGGTCATTTCTTACGGAACAATAATATTCCATAATATTCATATACCACAATTTATTCACCCATTCTCCAATTGATGGACATCCACTCAGTTTCCAGCTTCTAGCCACTACAAAGAGGGCTGCCACAAACAATTTGGCACATACTGGTCTCTTTCCCTTCTTTAGTATCTCCTTGGGGTATAAGCCCAGTAGAAACACTGCTGGATCAAAGGGTATGCACAGTTTGATAACTTTTTGGGCATAATTCCAGATTGCTCTCCAGAATGGTTGGATTCGTTCACAGCTCCACCAACAATGTATCAGTGTCCCAGTTTTCCCGCATCACCTCCAACACTTATCATTATTTTTTCCTGTCATTTTAGCCAATCTGACAGGTGTGTAGTGGTATCTCAGAGTTGTCTTAATTTGCATTTCTCTGATTAATAATGATTTGGAACACTCTTTCATATGAGTGGTAATGATTTCAATTTCATCATCTGAAAATTGTCTGTTCATATCCTTTGACCATTTATCATTTGGAGAATGGCTTGGTTTCTTATAAATTAGAGTCAGTTCTCTATATATTTTGGAAATGAGGCCTTTATCAGAACCTTTAACTGTGAAGATGTTTTCCCAGTTTGTTACTTCCCTTCTAATCTTGTAAATTATTGTAAATTAATTAATTGTAAATTAATGTAAATTAGTTTTGTTTGTACAGAAGCTTTTTAATTTGATGTAATCAAAATTTTCTATTTTGTGATCAATAATGGCCTCTAGTTCGTCTTTAATCACAAATTTCTTCCTCTTCCACAAGTCTGAGAGATAAACTATCCTATGTTCCTCCAATTTGTTTATAATCTCGTTCTTTATGTCTAAATCATGGACCCATTTTGATCTTATCTTGGTATACGGTGTTAAGTGTGGGTCCATGCCTAATTTCTGCCATACTAATTTCCAGTTATCCCAGCAGTTTTTGTCAAATAATGAATTCTTATCCCAAAAGTGAGGATCTTTGGGTTTGTCAAACACTATATTGCTATAGTTGACTATTCTGTCTTGTAAACCTAACCTGTTCCACTGATCAACTAATCTATTTCTTAGCCAATACCAAATGGTTTTGGTGACTGCTGCTTTATAATATAGTTTTAGATCAGGTACAGCTAGGCCACCTTCATTTGATTTTTTTTTCATTAATTCTTTTGAAATTCTTGACCTTTTATTATTCCATATGAATTTTGTTGTTATTTTTTCTAGATCATTAAAATATTTTCTTGGAAGTCTGATTGGTATAGCACTAAATAAATAGGTTAGTTTAGGGAGTATTGTCATCGGACATGGCTCTCTTCAACAATGAGATGATTCAGAATGTTCCAGTGGTCTTGTGATCAAAAGAGCCATCTGCACTCAGAGAAAAGATTGCGGAAACTGATGTGGTTCACAACGTAGCATTCTCACTCTTTTGTTGTTATTTGCTTGTATTTTATTTTCTTCATCATTTTCTTTTCTGGTTTGATTTGATTTTTTTTTGTACAATAAAGATAATTGTATAAATAGGTATGCATATATCGGATTTAACATATATTTCTACCATGTTTAACATATATTGGAAATATATATATATATATGTGAAAGAATTGAACATGTTTAGCATTTATTGTATTATTTGCCATCTAGGGGTGAGGATGGGGGAAGAGAGGGAAACAATTGGAACACAAGGTTTTACAAACATGAACGTTGAAAATTATCTGTACAAATATTTTGAAAATAAAAAGCTTTAGTAGTAAAAAAGAATTTAAATGTTCTTTCCTTCATTTTCTCTTTTAATAAGATCTGTTTTTACTTTTTTTTTTATCTGAGAATAGAATTACTATATCTACTCTTTTTTTTACTTCAGATGAAGTATAATAAATTCTTCTTTGGCCTTTTATCATTACTTTGCATGTGTTTCTCTGTGTTAAATATATTTCTTGTAAACAACATATTATAGGATTCCGTTTTTTCAATTCACTTGGCTATTCACTTCTATTTCATGACTTCATCTCATTCACATTCACAGTTTTGATTGCCAAATCTGTATTTCCCTATATCCTGTATATACTTTTGTTGTCTTTTTCCACCCTGTCCTTAGTAGTGTTTTTTATCCCACCCACCCACTACTATCTTCTATCACCTCTTGCCTCCTTCTCATACCTTTGTCCCAGTGTTTCTGCCCTCCTTTCTATCTTGCCCTTGCCTTTTCTTTCCTCATACTTTCTTTCTTCTCATACTTCTTAATAGGATTAAATAAATTTCTATACCCTACTGAATGTTATTTCCTCTTAAAGCCAAAACTTACGATCAAGCTCGAGACAATGCTCATTCCCCTCCCTTCTTTCCCTATTGCAACTTTTATGTCTCTTCATTCACATGAATTATCTCATTTTAACTCCTCTCTTTTCTTTTTCCAGTACATACCTTTTCCCACCCCTTAATATCTTTTTCTTTGATGTCATCATATCAGAATCCAGGGGTGACAGTTTGTAAAATCTGTCTATTTATGTTATAGATTCAGTGTATGACAGAAAAAAAATATGGGATAATAAACTGACCTATAAATAATTGGATTTTGTGTAAACATATTTTAAAAATAATTATTTATTTAACATCAACCATGGACATTTCCATATACAAAGGACAGAAAAAGAAAATTGTATATGAAATCACAAATCTGCTATTTACATTTTTTTAAAAAGTACAAATCAATTATGACATAGTAGAACTACACTTTTCATTTTTGCCTAAGACCCCTTTTGAATTTCTATCATAGATTAATTTTCCAAAAAGTTGTTTAGAATAAAGTCCTGGAAAGTGAGAGCAGAGAACAAAAATCAACCCCAAAAAAGAAGGGGAAAAAACCCTGTCCAAATACAACATTACATTTAATTGAATTAGGAATCTCATTGAATTATATGACCTGGTTACAGTAATTGCATTAAGCAACCATATTATTTCAATAATAAAATAAACCCATTGAAACAGATTATTTTCTAGGGTAATTATTTAACTAATTTAAAAGTGACAGTAGGATGGATGTTTCCAATCTTCACATTTTATGATATCTTCAGTATACTTCACCAGTTCTTGACAATAACAATACAATACATTTTAGTAGTGCAATGATTTTTTCCCTAAGCCTTTTTACATGTTTTACCATTGCACAATATATGTATATGAGATCTGGAATTAGTAGCATCAGCATTTGTTGTCATTTTATCAAGTTATCAATATCCCTTCTCTTGTGTACTGGTCACTAACTAAAAGGAAGAATGGGAATATCTTTTGTATCTCACTTTCACTTTCTTATCCTTAGTTGTCATTCAGCAGCCTCTCCTCCTCTGAGCCTGATCATACTTCAGTCTATCTTCCACTCCTCTGGTCAAATTCATTTTCCTAATGAGCAGACATGACCATATCATTCATCTATTCAATAAACTCCAGTTTCTTCCTATCATCTCTAAAATGAAAAACCACCTTTTTGGCTCTCAAAACCCTTCATTACCTGACTTTGACTAGTATTTCCAATTTTATGTTACTCAGCATCCAGAAAAATTATGCTTGTCTTTGTGTGTGTATATGTATATGTTTCTCACACATGGTACACCATCTGCTGATCATGTATCTTTACATTAGCCATTTTCCATGACTTCAATTCATTTCTTTCCTATCACAAATTTACAGAATCTCTTTCAATATTCAAAACAAAGCTCAAACACTTATATCCACATTAAAGCATTTTCTGAGCTGCTGAACTACTAGCACCCTCCTTGCCTGAGACTTGTATTTATTTTTCTTTATTTTGAGTATATTTATATATGTGCTTATTTACCTCATTAAAATTTAATTCTGTGATTCATCTGAAAGACATAAGAGAATGTCCCAACTTACCCCTTCGTGGTAGTGGGAGGTCTACAAGAGTGTACCTTGCTTATGTTTTCAGATGTTTTTCAATGATTTTACAGCTGAGATGATGTTTTTCCCTTATTTGTTATATGAATTGGTGGAAGCAGAAGGGATAATGGGAATTTTTTAAAGGTATCAATAAAAATATTTAAAAATGAGTTCCCTTAAGTATAGCACTTTTTGTTATCTTCATACTTTCTATACTTAACACAATACTCAGAATCTAGTATGCACTTAATAAATGCTTTGTGAACAAATTATTGTAAAATAGAATATTTAAGCTATACCATGAAGGTTGGATTCTAGGTAGAGATGAAGAGGAAATATCTTCCACATGAGAGCTATTACAACAGATAAAAACAAAAAACAAAACAAAAAAAAAAAAAACAGATCGTACATGCACCATATGTGAGGAAAAGAATAACGGATAGGTTTTTTAAAACTATAGAATATAGGAAGAGAATCTTTAGATGATGCTTAAGCAATAAAGTGATGATAGGATGTAAAGGATTTTAAAAGCCAGAAGAATTTATATTTTATCTTTGAGGTAATGGAGAACCTATGGAGTTACTGAATAAGGGAATGTCATGTTCAGATCTCTCTTAAGGAAAATATTTTGACACCTGCTTAGAGGATAGATTGGTACTGTGGGAGATGGGATATAGACACAGTTCTTTGAGGCACTGTACTGGAAACTTATTTCCAAAATGATAGTAAAGAATTAATGGCCACTTTTGATTTGATCCATTCAACTTGCTATCAGTGCATCTTTCTATGCTATTGTCTATCTTATACCTATCTTTTCCACAAGAATAGCATGAGATATTTTAGAAAACATTTTACTCACTGACAGATCATATGTATTTAAACATTCTTTATAATATATTTTGTAATACTGTTTAAAAAGGTAATAAATTTAATCTGGTATGCCCTATAATTAATGGAGTCACACTGAATCTTTGCTACCACTTTTGATGTTTACTATCCATAGAGTTAACAATTAATTGGAAAATGTCCCCCAGAATTAAAGTCAACTTCTCTGAATTGTAGTTTGCAGTCTCCTGCAGTCTTCTTTTTTAAAAATGAAAATGAAAATACTCTTTTCCAAGACTATAATTTCTTTCATTCTCATTAATCTTTTCTAATGTATCTAAAAGTGGCTCAGCAATAATGTCCCTCAATTCTTTTTTCTGACAAAGGACTAAGAACATTATTCCCTCTGAACCATTGTACTCTTTTGTATTTTTTCCTTATTATCTGCCTTTGATTTGGTCATCTCTATACATCTTTTATAATATGACTTGCTTGTTTAGTTCTTTGTATCTTCACATTGGCCATTGTTTTCCTCCCCCCCTCTTCCTTCCTTCTCTCTCTCTCTCTCTCTCTCTCTCTCTCTCTCTCTATCTCTCTCTCTCCCCCCCTTTTTATCTTGACAGAAATCTTTAGTGTCTCTATGCTTTCTGTATTCCAAAATATAAATTATTCAGATTGCAGTTTAAAGTCTTCCACATCCTGCATTCAACTTATTTTTCCAGACTTTCTTCTGCTTCCAAACACTCTTCTTCCCAAATTCTACATTGTAGCCAAACTAGCCTCATAGCTGTTTTTCAACCTGGCAGTGTCACCTGTTCTCTTTGACTTAATGAAGATTGTGTCTATCCCCTATTCCAGCACTCTCTCCTCAACTCCACCTCCAAGGTGGCTCTTTGAGTCTCTGGTGAATCTGGTTCTTTGGAGAATTCAATGTCATCATAGAGGAACAGAAATGAGAAAGAGCAGCCAATTATTTTTAAGCTTATCTCAGTTTCTACTTATTTGGAGGAGGCTTTTGTTGTACTATTTCCCTTAATTTTAACACTCTTTCCTGTAATATATTACCTTGTATTTACTTACCTGTGTACATATTGTAGTAACTAAGTAGAAAGTCACCTCTTAGTGACCAGGAATCATTTGGTCTTTGCATTCCCAACTTATAACATGATTACTTCTCTCTAATAGTTACTGAGAAAAATCATCTTTTTATCCTCATCTCCATTCAGTGTTTTTCCAGACTCTGTGTTTTACCAGACATTGTGCTACAATGAAGCACATGCAAAATGGCCTGATACAGATTGGATAATTCTTTGAAGTGCAACATGACAACATAACATCAGCATTCTCTTAATAACTTTTCCCATTACAATTCACTGTGGCGCCTTAGAAATGGCATGTACCCTACAATCAGAATATTTGATTCAAATATTTTCTTGGACATTCACTACTTCTGTAACCTTGAGGAAGATGAAATATTCCAGGTCACCAGATACTTAATGCGTAAAAAAAAAATGGGTTGGATTTTATATTCTCTGAGTATTCACATTTTAGTCTATTATGATTCCTTATAGGAAAAGTTCTTTATAGGAGTTTAAGTCCTAGGTATGAATACATGTCAAGACATTTTAAAAAGTGTAATTCTTTAAAATGTGGATCAATGAACTTATGTTCCTACGAAAATTATAGAATATATTATTTAAAATATGGGTTGTGAGTAGTTTACAACAGTGATCACTGGAAACAATTATAGATTCATCATGATTGAAGCAGGTTAATCAAGCTCATTTTAAGTGCCAATGTATATAACATTTAATTTCATCAAGGAATCTAACAGTCACTCATGATATCTTTGTATAAACAATAAAAGGTTTACACTGAAAGATCATAGGTGTTGTTGCATTTAAAAGTGATTTGATACCATTGTTCAGCACCCCCACACACACAACTGTCAACAATAACAGAGTAGCCACAGGCCAGAGTATCTATCACAGAACAATACCTTATTCTTGGAAACTGAGTAATTATAATAATGGCTGGTAAGTATTACCTATTTTTTTTTTGAAGCAACTAAGAAACTGAAATTGCATTGTGAAAGTGCAATGTAGTGAGACCTAATCACTCAAGTGAATCACATGGTAAAATGGCCTGATACAAATTGGATAATTCTTGGAAGGACAGATATAAACTAAAATGTTGCTAAAATCCAATGTGGGAGTTTATAAAACTAAAAATGAGTGAACAAAAGAAGAAAAATCTCAATTTATATGAGTACTATCATCAATAAAATATATCACAGCCTGTTTACACATTTTTGACTTCTGCAATACTTATCCATCCTCTCTTATGATTCCTCTACAGAAAATCTGGACAATGGGTAGGTCTTCCTATAGGTATTTTAATATTCAAGGCATACATACCATTGTTACTCTTGTAGACCATCTGCTATCCCTTAATTTTACCATATGACTATCTTGTTGCAGCATACCTTTCCAAAGTGTTATTTATCTTCTTGCTTGCAAGTCACCATTGGCAATATGTTGTAACTTTTTTCATCTAATATATTCCTCTGCATTGCTCTTTGAGTCACTGGTGAATCTGGTTCTTTGGAGAATTCAATGTCAATCATAGAGGAACATAAATGAGAAAGAGTAGCCAAGTTATGATAACTATAATCAAAAGCCCAAATAGATACTCATCCATGAGGGACTGTCTGATGGTTCAGCCTGAGAACAGGACTCTTATCCATATATTTCTATAACTTTGGTACAGAATTGACCAAAATAAATTGGAAACTTCACTCACTTTCTTCACAAATTATAAAGAAACAAGTGAAATATAATTCATATTTTTCAGGTTTTTTCAGGTATTCTCTTGCTCTGACCTTAAAATTCATTCTCTTTTTTAATTGTTATTTAACTTGGTGAAATCATTTACTTCATTTTTTTCATTTTTATTACAGTGAGCATAGTCATAAAATAACATTGGTAGAATATTCTTATTTTAAAAGATAGTCCTTTGGATCTAAGAGACATT
Organism: Sarcophilus harrisii; assembly: GCF_902635505.1. Taxonomy (NCBI): domain Eukaryota; kingdom Metazoa; phylum Chordata; class Mammalia; order Dasyuromorphia; family Dasyuridae; genus Sarcophilus; species Sarcophilus harrisii. The sequence goes on along the minus strand of NC_045426.1, from coordinate 628,230,694 downwards.
TCAGGTTGTTAAAGATGCTTTTATTGTTAAAGATTGTTAAAGATGTTAAAGATGATTTTAAGTTTCCCAAAGCCAATTAGTTCCATTGTTTTCATCATGTTTTCTGTACTGAAGGGTTCTGAAATAACATCCCAACTTGTGAGAGTCAGTTGTTAATTTTTCAGTGTGAGCATTTACACCTCAGAAATCAGCTTCAAATCAGCTTACTTTATGTTTTATTGGTTGTCTATACTTAAGAAAGCAATAGAGCAATTATTTGAAATACTGATTAAACCGAAAAGTATGTTATGCATGCATTTCCCTAGAAAGCCAGTTAAACATTTGCCAACGCATTCTTATTTGTATACATACAGGTCAGCCCACCTATCTCTAGCTAATCTCTCTGTCTTCTCTATCTATTTATATAAATAGTTATCTCTCATCTTTTTAGGTAGATGAAAGTCTAGGACTAATGAAAGACCCCATCACCCTTCCCCAATTCAATAAACTCTAATGGCTCCCAGTTGCTTCCAAGACCAAATACAACATTCTCTATTTCATATCTAAATCCCTTCATAATATAGATCACTCCACCTTTCCAGTCTTATTTATATCTTACTCTCCAACATATACTATTTAATCTACTAATGCTTATCTCTTGTTCCTTCTGTGAAAATGATACTCAAACTCTCAGTTTCATTATTTTTTCTAGCAATCCCATGTATCTAGAATACTATTCCTCCTCCATTCTAACTACTGACCTAACTGACTTTGTTTAAGTAACAACTAAAATCCCATCTTTGGGAAAATTTTCTGAGCCTCTCCTAATTCTAGACCTTTCCGTTATTAATTATTTCCTATATATGCTGAATGTAATCTACTTCACATATATTTGTTTGTATGTTTTCCCCTTCATAGATTATAAACTTCTTGAGGAAAGAAACTGTTTTATTGTGGGAGTTTTTTCCCTCTTTTTGTATCATTTATTATTTGCAGAATATCTGGCATGTAAAAGATAATTATGTTGATTATTATTAATTGATTAATATACTTTTTAGAGCATTTTTTCCATCACATGACTCAGTACAAATATCACTATTGTCATTTACAGGGGAAGAAATAAAAATTAAGCAATCATCATAAAGTTATTTATTTTAAGCTAAAGAGTTATTCACTCAAAAGCTAAAGAGAATCAGGAGTAGGAAATAAACAATTTCATAGCACTCTAAGCCTAGCTATACTCTATGTACCTCAGATTTCAAAAGCTATGGGATAGAGATAACAAAAGGTAAAAATTTCAAATATAATGTTGCAAGTATTATGTAAGACACAAGTTAATAATTAATAATAATTATATTATAATAATAATAATTAATTCTAAACAAATTTGAAGTGATTTGTGTTAGAGCTAGCTATGTTCTCCATGAATGAAATCTTCAGGCAAAGATTGGATGACCAATTTTGGTATATAATGAAAATGGAATTCTTGAAAATGAAAGTCATTTCAGAGCTCCTCTAGCCCAACATCTTTATTTATGGGTATGGATGCTTAGCAAAGTGAAGTAATTTTTCTGAAATCACATAATAAGTACCTAAAGCTAACATTGAGCCCAAGTTTTCTGAATTGAGACCAACTTCTCTACCATTGCATTAATTTTGTGGCCACTTGTGACTAAGATTCTATGATTTTGCCTTTAATAAGTTTTGAATTATAACTGGAAGAGCTAGCACCTACTTTCAAGCACTTCTTCCTATTGTGCCATTTTGTAAATTATAGGAATGGGGTGAGAGTCAGCAGAAAATCCATTTCAAAATAAAATAGCATTGAGGAATTAGAACCTTCCATTCTGGGGTAAAGTATAAGGGTCTCATTTTCAGATGGTCAGATAAAGGTAATTACCGCTTCACATAATTATTTTGGAGTGTTTAAAAAATTCTTACAACAATACCAATAGCAACAAACAACACATTAGAAGAAATGGGTTTGAATCTGTACTCTTTTTTGTTTTTTTACTAAACTTGCTCTTATGTACGTTTTCTTCACAGGTTATTAGCTTTTCTCATCTATAAAGTGAAGAGGATTGTAGATCATAAATAACACTTAAATTCTATTAATGAACATGAACTCTAAATTACTTTTCAATTTTAATTTGCAATGAGTCAAAACCAAAGTGAGGCTTAGGAAAGAATAAAAAAAAGTTAAGAGTACAAAAAGGTGTCTACTAAACATATTTTAGTATATTTATAATTCCTATGAATAGTTGATACAGAATGTCTGCTCTTCCATCTTTGTCATGTTAAAGGTAATACCATTGTGAGACTGGATTTTAACAAATGGATATACTGTTTGGGATAAATGTTTTCTTTCATAAGTAAGGAGAGTATATATTAAAATTCTACTTTTCTCATCACATTTTTTGTTTAATAAATTGAATTAAATCAACATTTGCTAGTTTTTCCAAAAAGCAAAACACTTTTTTTTGCCACATGTTCAGACATCTAAGAAATGCAAGATTATGCAAACAGAAGACATTAATAAGAAAAAAGGAAAACCCATATCATGCTTCTGCCCTATTATGGTCATTACCTTTAGAAAAGATTTATTTGGAGATATTTTCAGTGTTCACTAAGTTCTTGGATGGAGAAGATATTCTCTTTTTAAAAGCTCTTTTAATCTGAGAAGTGCTCCTCATGTCTAATGACCTTACAAACTAAGATTTTAACCTTTTCCGTTTTACAAAGGCCTCCCACCTTTTTTCACAAGTTTGTGAAGTTGTAAACAGGAGGAAAAAAGGGATCAAAGAAGGGAGATGAGTGCTGAAAAGGTCACCATGGTGAACATGGCTTTATCAGGCTCTGGCTGGGAATATGGAAAATGTATTAATGCCATTCTCTAGTGATGAAATAAAGGTATGTAGCTTGGCATGATTCTGAGTGCCTAATTAGGGGAACATATAATTTATGAAGTATTTTTCTGGGAGAATTACAAGAACAGACTCCACATTTAACATTTTCCCCATCAGCTATGAAAGAAAATGAATGAATAATGATGATGATGATGTAATCCAGTCATTTTTCAGTCATGTCTGACTCTTTGTGATGATATTTGGGGTTTTCTTGGTAGAGAGACTGAAGTGGTTTCCCTTTTCATTTCCTAACTCATGAGAAAACTCAGGCAAAGAAGATTAAGTGACTTTCCCATGTCATACAGTTAGTGAGAGTCTGGGTCAATAAGAGTCCAGATTTCAACTCAGGAAGATGAGACATCCTGACTCCAGAGTCAGCATTCTATCTATTGTGCTTCCTGGCTGTCCTTATGATGATCCTTTTCATTAATGTGCAAATCTACAAATATTGTTGCAAACCATTTTTTCCATTTGATGCTTACAATAACCCTCTAGATTAAGTATCACCAGTACTATCATCACACTTTATAAATAAATAAACTGTGACTCAGAGAAGTAAAATAATTTGTCCATGGCTGTTTCTTACCCATAAAATGAATAAGTTGAACTAAATTAAATTGAAGGTCTCTTTTAGTTTTAAAGACTAATTTACTTCCAACATTTAGTAAACCACTCCTATATGTACAGCACATTCACAGGCACAAAGATAAAACAACATCACCTGTTGTCATCAATTAACTTATTTTATACATTACATGTTCATGCATGTTTACTCATGTATATTAACATTGAATTCATTTAATATTTAACACATTTTGCATATTATCAGCCGTGTCACAATGCACTAAAACCAAGCCAATCTTCCCTGTCTACCAAACCCCGACCTACTCTCATTCATTTCCACTACTTGACTAATCATATGGTGGGACTACAACTTTGTTCTTTCTGATAAGAGTAAAGACAACAAGATTTCTCATTTACTTTTTCTCTACCTCTTAAATTCCTCCAGGTCTTATCATTTCCTTTGGTTTTATGCTCTTCAGTCCCTCCATATATCACCTGACTCACAGACTACGGGATCTTGATATTCTTCCAATCACTGTATCTAGGACTTTCTAATCTTTCGTTGTGGACTTCAATTAAACCTTTTTTTAAAAAAAAAATTCATTTTCTCCCCTAGATAGAGTGGGATCTTAAGAGCAAGACTGTCATGGACTCTGGTAGTTTGGCAACCTAGACATCCCTTATCAGAAAAATACTTTTAAATTCAAAGAATAAAATACATAGACTTACAAAGAAAAAGCATGTAATGTTTTAAACTGAAGGTACATCACACTCTGCTGAATATATGCAAAAATCTAATTAGCCTTGAGTTACCAGTTTGCTCACATTACATATGTGGATAGTAGATATCTTCCAAGCTTCTCCAATCTTTCAAAATTCCCTGTTGCTCTGTGAGTCCTTATCTAGGCGTTTAACAATAATTCAAAAATCCTTTGGCTCACTCCCCCCCCCCACTTTTACCCCATTGGATCCTAATTTATTTTCCATTTTCTGCCCATCCCAAGAAAGCTTAATGAATTGGCACCTAAGTTAAGGTAAAACATTGAAACTGAATAGTTATAGCTCAGAAATACTGGATAACTAATTTCAACTCTCCCAATTCACTTCTGTCTGGCATCTTGACTTTGGCAAGAAAAGGAAAATTTGATTATGAAGAAAAGACTTTTAAACATAGTATAAATAGTAAAGTCACAGGAGAAAAAGGAAGTCATCTTATATGCCCTAGCTTTTGCTTTTTCTGTTTTCATAGAAAATATATTCAATATCTGCTTGCCCACTAACGTGACTCTTATGCTTAGCTTTAATGCCCAGTCAGTCTTCTTAGTACTTCAGAAACTGTATTCCCCAAAAGTATCTTACTGAACAAACCAAGAATTGCTTGTAACCAGGAAAAAAACCCCAGAAGAACGGGAAAGAGACCAAACACTGCAGGTATTTTAAAAAGTCCAACCTAGGATGATGTGGACAGCCTTGGACAGCTGACCCTCACTATATCTAAAAGACTTTTCCATTTTGCCTTTTGTTTTTATTCAAACCTAAACAGAAAAAATGTTAGGAAAAGTATCTTCTTATCTTCTCCCTCATGTACACACACTTATACACACACACACACACACACACACATACACACTCATACACACAGGCACCCATGCATACTCTTCTGTGCAGCAGCAAGTGTGATAGGCATAATAAAGACCAATGGAAATGGAGTGTGATCCATGAAACCTGGGACAAATAACATTTCGGAAACTCATTTTCCTCATATACAAAATGATCAAAGTGAACTATTTAATTCCTAAATTCCCTGGCAGCTCTAAATCCTATAATGCAACATTGTAAGGCCCTTTGTACCACTTGTATATTTATTCTTATGCAAAAATCACTAGTTATGATCTTTGTTATTTTGAGGGGAATATTCTTGTTATTTATTTATTTTAAAAATTAATCCTTCAAAACTTGTGACCAAAGAATAACTAAAGATCATTAATGATCACAAAATAGAAAATTTTGATTATATCAAGTAAAAAAGCTTTTGTATAAACAAAACTAATGCAGACAAGATTAGAAGGGAAGCAATAAACTGAGAAAACATCTTTACATTTAAGGTTCTAATAAAGGCCTCAGTTCCAAAATATGTAGAGAATTTACTCTAATTTATAATCATTCTCCAAATGGTATGAACAGACAATTTTTGGATGATGAAATTGAAACTATTTTTACTTATATGAAAAAGTGTTCCAAATCATTAGTGATCAGAGAAATGCAAATTAAGACAACTCTGAGATACCACTACATACCTGTAAGATTGGCTAAGATGGCAGGAAAAGATAATGCTGAATGTTGGAGGGTATGTGGGAAAACTGGGACACTGATACATTGTTGATGTTGTGAACAGATCCAACTATTCTGGAGAGCAATATGGAACTCTACCAAAAAGTTATCAAACTGTGCATACCCTTTGATCTAGCAGTGTTACTACTGGGCTTATATCCCAAAGAGATACTAAAGAAGGGAAAGGGATCTGTATGTGCTAAAATGTTTGTGGCATCTCTGTTTGTAGTGGCCAGAAACTGGAAACTGAATGGATGCCCATCAATTCGAGAATTGATGAATAAATTGTGTTATATGAATGTCATGGAATATTATTGTTCTGTAAGAAATGACCAGCAGGATGATTTCAAAGAGGCCTGGAGAGACTTACACAAACTGATGCTGAGTGAAATGAGCAGAACCAGGAGATCATTATATACTTCAACAACGATACTATAGGAAGATCAATTCTGATGGAAGCGGCAATGAGAGGATCCAAATCAGTTCCAATTTATCAGTGATAAACAGAACCAGCTACACTCAGCAAAAAGAACTCTGGGAAATGAGTATGGACCACAACATAGCATTTATACTCTTTCTGTTGTTGTTTGTTTTCATTTTTGTTTTTCTTCCCAGGTTATTTTTACCTTCTTTCTAAATCTGATTTTTCTTGTGCAACAAGATAACTGTATAAATATGTACATATCTTGTATTTAACACATACTTTAACATGTTTAACATGTATGGGACTGCCTACCATCTAGGGGAGGGAGTGGAGGGAAGGAGGGAGAAAGTTGGAACAGAAGTTTTTGCAAGGTTCAATGTTGAATATTTACCCGGGCATATATTTTGTCAAAAAAAAAAACTATAATAATAAAAAAAATTAATCCATCAAAATCATAACATATTCAAACATCAATTTATAATGATGGGATCATAAAATTAGCACTCAAAGGGATTTCAGAAGTCCTCTTCCAATTAATTTAGAAATGAAGGCATTTGAATTCTAGAGTATTTCCCGTCAACTGAACCATTTAGCACTAAGAAATAGAGTGGTAGGTCAGTGGAATAGAATAGAAACACATGACACATGCCTATGCCTATATCAAGGTCTATAATAATCTATTATTTGAAAAATTCCCAAACTCCAGATAGTGAGTTCTTATCTGACAAAAAATTGTTGGGAAAATTAAAAAATAATATGTCAAAAACTTGGCATAGATCTACATCTTACACCCCATACCCAAATAAAGTTAAAGTGGGTACATGACTTGGATATAACGAATGATAATATAAATGAATTAGGAGAGCAAAAGATAATTTACCTATCAGATATCTGGATAAGGGAGGAAATTATAACCAAAGAAGTACTAGAGAATATTATGAAAGGCAAAATGGATAACTTTGATTACATTAAATTAAAAAGGTTTTGTACAAACAAAATAAAAAGAAACAAGATTAAAAGGGAACTACAAAATTGTAGAGGGAGGGTAATTATAGCCTGTATTTTTTAATAAAGATCACATTTCTAACATATATAAAGAACTATGTCAAATTAATAAGTATACAAGTCATTCCCCAGTTGATAAATGGTAAAAATATATGAACAGACAATTTTCAGATGTTGAAATTAAAGCTATCTATAATCACATGAAAAAAATGCTCTAAATCACTATTTATTAGAGAAATGCAAATTAAAACTGTTCTGCAGTACCACCTCACACCTCTCAGATTGGCTAAGATGACAGGAAAAGATAATGATAAATGTTGGAAATGACACAGGAAAATTTTGACATTGATGCATTGTTGATGGAGTTGTGAAATGATCCAACCATTCTGGAGAGAAATTTGTAACTACATCCAAAAGGCTATCAAATTGTGCATACCCTTTGACTCAGGCATACCCCTACTGGATCTGTGAATTAAGGTAATCATAAAGGAGGGAATAAAAAGGACCCACATGTGCAAAAATGTTTGTAGCAGCTCTTGTTGTGGTAGCAAGAGTTGGAAAATGAGTGGATGCCCATTGATTATGGAATGGCTGAACAAGTTGTGGTATATGATGGTAATGGAATATTACTGTTCTATTAAAAATTATGAACAAGCTGATTTTTAAGACCTGAAAAGATTTACATGAACTGAGCAAAACAAATAGAAACAGGAATACATTCTACATAATAAGAGCAAAAATATGTCATGATCAAGTACAAAAAACATGGTTCCTTTCAGGGGCTCAGTGATCCAAGACAATCTAATAGACTGGATAGAAAATTTCATCTGCATCCAAAAAAAGAATTATGGAAATTGAATGTGAATCAACACATATGTTTACTTCTTTTTTCTAGATTTTTTTCTTTCCCATGGTTTTCCCCCTTTGTTCTGATTTTTCTTTTCCAATATGACTCATAAAGCAATGTGTATTAAACAAATTTATTAAAAATATTTGAGTTGGAACTGCAGTAATCATTTCTTGTGCCTTCTTTTCTTCATCGTTATTTCTAAGTTAACATTTTTTTTTTGCTTTTGCCAGGTTGTGATTTGACCTCATGAAGATCACCAAATTTGAAATGACTCCAATCTTTGTAATCAGTTAGTTTATGTCTATTAAAATACATTGTACTTTATTTTTATAGTAGTAAATTTAATTTAATGTAATCAGAGTTGCTCATTTTGACTTTCATAATGTACTCTAGTCCTCTTTAGTCATATATTACTCCCTTCTCCTAAGGTCTGATAGGTAAATTATCCCTTATTCTCCTAATTTGTTTATGGCATCATCCTTTATGTTCAAGTCATAATCTCATTTTGATCTTATATGATTTTAGGTGTGAGATGTAAGTTTATGCCAAGTTTCTAACATATTATTTTCTAGTTTTCCCAGAAATTTGTGTCAAATAGGAAGTCCTTGTTCCAGAAGCTGGGGTTTGGGAGTTTATCATATAGTACATTACTACAGGCTTTGATTATTGTGTCATGTGATTCACAATTCTTATTTCTTAGTCAGTACCAGATGGTTTTGATGACTGCTGCTTTATGATATAGTTTTGGGTCTGGTAATGCTAAGCCACCATCCTTTGTAGGTTTTTTTTTTTCATTAATTCCCTTGACATTTTATTCTTGCAAAAGAATTTTGTTATTTTTTCTAGTTCTATAAAAATTTTGTTGGGTATTTGATTGGTATGGTGCTGAACAAGTCAACCAATTTAGGCAGAATTGTCACTATTATATTAGCTTGCTCTATCCATGAGCAAACGATAATTTTCCAATTGTTTAGATCAGACTTTGTGTGACAAGTGTTTTGTAATTGTGTTCATATAGTTCTTGGCAGATAGAATCTTACATATTTTATTTGGTCTACAGAATTTTAAGTGAATTTCTCTTTCTATCTCTTGCTGATGGACTTTGTCAGTAATATATAGAAATATTGATGATTTGTATGGATTTATTTTATATCCTGCAACTTTGCTAAAGTTGTGAACTAATTCAAGTAGGTTTTTGGATGATTTACTAGGATCCTCTAAGCATATCATCATAGGATGATAGTTTTATTTTCTCATTGCCTATTCTAATGCCTTTAATTTCTTTTGCTTTTATTGCTAAAGACACCTTTTCTAGTGCAGTTTTGAATAATGGTGATAATGATGGGCATCCCTGTTTCACCCCTGATCTTATTGGGAATGCATCTAACTCCTCTCCATTACAAATAATGCTTGCTGTAGGTTTTAGATAGATACTGCTGGCTAATTTAAGGAAAGCTTCTTTTATCTCCATGCCCTCTAGTATTTTTAATAGGAATGAGTGCTGTATTTTGCTAAAAGCTTTTTCTGTATCTATTGAGGTTATCGTATGATTCCTGTTGGTTTTGTTATTGATAGGGTGGATTTTGGGAATAGTTTTCCTGATTTGAACCAGCCCTGAATTCCTGGTATAAATCAGACTCAGTGATAATGTATTATCCTGCTGATAAAATGTGGTAATATCTTTCCTAATATTTTATTTAATTTTTTGCATCAATATTCATTAGGGAGATTGGTCTATAATTTTCTTTCTTGTTTTTGCTCTTCCTAGTTTAGGTATCAGTGCCATGTTTGTGTCATAAAGGAATTTTGCAATACTCCTTTACCTATTTTTCCAACAAGTTTACATATTATTGGAATTAATTGTTCTTTAAATGTTTGGTCAAATTCACCTGTGAATCCACTTTGCCCTTGAGATTTTTTTCTTAGGAGAGTGTTCTATTTCTTTTTTCTAAAATGGGACTATTTAAGTAATTTATTTCCTCTTCTGTTAATCTGGGCAATTTATATTTTTGTAAATATTCATACATTTTGGTTAAATTGTCAGACTTGCTGCCATAGAATTGAGCAAAATAGCTCCTAATTATATATTTAATTTTTGTGTCATTAGTGGCAATTTCATCCTTTTCATTTTTGATGCTAGTAATTTGCTTTGTTTCCCTTTTTCAGATCAAATTAACCAAAGATTTATCTATTTTTGATGTTGTTTTTCATAAAACCAAATCTTACCTTTATTTATTATTTCAATAGATTTCTTAGTTTCTATTTTTACTAATCTTTCCTTTGAGATTCAGAATGTTTAATTTGGTATTTAATTGACAATTTTTAATTAGTTCTTTTTTCTAGATTTTTAGTTGTATGCTTAATTCATTATCACTTTTCTATGTTACTCATGTAGCTATTTAGAGATAGAAAAATTCCCCTACTAATTGCTTGACTACATTTCATGGGTTTTGGTTGTCTGTCTCATTATTGTCATTCTCTTGGATGAAATTATGGAGTTTTTCTGTGATTTGTTGTTTGACCCACTCATTCTTTATAATTAGATTATTAAATTTCCAATTGGTTCTTTGTCTCTTTCCCTGGCCCTCACTTGAATTTAATTTTTATTTCATTGTGGTCTGAAAAGGAAGCATTTATTAATTTATACTTTATTGCATTTGATTTTGAAGTTTTTATGCTCCAATACATGGTCAGTTTTTATGTACGTGCTATGTGCTGTCAAGAAAAATATCTATTCTTTTTCTCTATTTTCTATTCCTCAGTCTATGATTAGATTCATCTGATTCTGAGAGGGGAAGGTTAAAGTCCCCCTCTAGAATAATTTTGCTATTTCTTCTTGTAATTGGTTTAAAATCTTTCCTAGGATTTGTCTGCTCTTTCACTTGGTGCCTACACATTTAGTATTGTTACTACTCCATTATTTACAGAACCTTTATCAAGATGTACTTTCCTTTCTTATCTCTTAATATCTCTTTTTACATTTGCTTTATCTGGATCAGAATTGTTACTCCTGCTTTTATCTGTTCAGCTGAAGCATAATAAATTCTGTTCCACCCTTTTACCTTTACTCTGTATGTGTCTCTCTGTATCAAATATATTTCTTATAAACAACATTTTACAGGATTATATTTTGTTAATCTACTTGCTTCTGTTTTATGGAACAGTTTGTCTCATTCACATTCACAGTTATGATTATCACTCTGTATTTTCTTCCATCTTATTTTTGCCCCTGTATATATTTTTGTTCTCTCTTTTCCCTATTCTCAATCATGTGTTTTTATGCACCCCACCCATTACCTTATCTCCTATCATTCTCCTTACCCCCTTTTCATATCTTTTCCCCTAGTGTTCCTGCCATTCATTCTCTCCCGTCCCTTTCTTTTCTTTTCCTCTTTCTTATACTTCTTTAAAGGGTTAGATAATTTTTATACCCAATTGAATGATTAAACTATTCCCTCTTAGAATCAAAATTGATGAGATTAAGCTTCAGATAATGCTCATCTCCCTTTTTTCCCTCCATTGTAATAGGTCTTTTGTACCTCTTCATGTGAATTAATTTTCCCATTAAAGCACACCTCTTTCTCTTTTCTTTTTCTAGTTCAGACCTTTTCCCACCCTTTAATATCTTTTTCTTTGATGTCATCACATCAGATTGCATTCACAACCATGCCCTCAGTCTATGTGATTGTTCTTCCCTCCCCACCCCTGCTCCAGTGACAGATACAGTTTTCAAAAATTATATTGTTTTCCCCTCAAGGAATCTGAACAGTTTAAACTTTAAATTACATGTATGTTTGTGTATGTATGTATACCTTACCCCTCTTAGCCCCTTATACCTTATTATGGTTCTCTTCAGTCTAGTGTTTATAAATTGAATTTTCTATTTAGTTCTGGTTTTTTTAAGTAGAAATGTTTAAGGGTTTCTTCCTTCATTGAATCTCTATCTCCTCCCATGAAAGATGATGCTGAGTTTCCTTGAGTAGTTAATTCTTGGTTGTAACCCCAGGTGCTTTGCCTTCTAGAATATTTCCATCCTATTCTTTATTGTAGAAACTGCCAGATCCTGAGTAATCCTGACTTTCTCCTCGATATTTGAATTGCTTTTTGCAGTGTTTTGCAGTATTTCTTTCTTGTGATTAAAGTTTTGGAATTTCACAACAATGTTTCTTGGGGTTTTCCTTGTTTAATCTTTTTCCAAAGATGATTAATGGATACTTTCAATGAGTTTCTAGAATATTGAGACAGTTTTCCTTAATAATCCCTTGTAGAATGCTATTCATGCTCTTTTTTTGGTCATGGCCTTTAGGGAAGCCAATCATTTTTAATTTTTTTCTTCTGGATCTATTTTCTAGGTTGGCTGTTTTGCTAATGATGTATTTCACATTTTCTTCCATTTTTTTCATTCTTTTTAATTTGTTTTTTTCTGATTCTTGCTGTCTCACAGAGTCATTAGCTTCCATTTGCTCTATTCTAGTTTTTAATGTGTTTTTCTTCAATTATCTTTTGTTTCTCTTTTTCCATTCCGTTAATTCTATGAGTTGTTTCTAGAGTTGTTTCTATTCTAGAGTTGTTTCCTTCAAGCAATTTTTTTTCTTCCTCTTCCAGGCTGTTAACTCCCTCATACGTATCTCCCATTTCCTTTTTTTCTTCTATCTCTCTTATTTGCCTTTTGAAGTCTTTTATGAAAATTTCCAAGAAGCCTCTTTGGGCTTGTGACCAATTCATAGCTCTCTTTGAGATTTTTTCTTTGGACATTCTGTCCTCATCTGAGTTTGTGTTTGGGTCAAGGTTCTTTTCTATTTCTTGCTCATTTTCTTTCCTTTTCTTTTGATGTTTGCTCTTTTTTTACTTTTATGATTGAACTCTGCTCCTGGGATAAAGGTGACATTATCCCAAGCTTCTGGTACAGCTCTCTGCTTTGGCTTTGAGCACAGGGGCCTCTTGTGTTTATAGGGAGTATCTTTGCCTGCTCTTTTCAGGAAACATCCTGGTTTCACAGAATTTGCTTTTTGAACTGGGGCTAGAAGCTGTCTCATTGATTTACTCCTCTACTGAGCCAGGACTGAGGTCTTACTTGCTGATTTGCTGTGATTAAGACCTTCTTATAGGCTTTTTCCAAGTCTATCTGAGATAGACTGAACACTCTTTTCACCCGAATGAGAATGACCTTTCTTGAAATTTTTTCAGTCTATCCTGAGCTGGAGGATGGTTTCATTCTGTCATATTCTGTTTAGAGTCTTGGTTTCATGTGGTTTTCCAGGGAAACTAGGAGCTTAAGCTTCCTTAAGCAGCTTCCTAACTTTACTCCATCATCATGGCTCCAGGTGTACTTGGCCCCAGGAGTACAATGTACTTTATTTTTAATGACATGTCCAGAACTTTTCAACTCTCTCCTTAACAAAAATGTTCTTGAATTGAATGAACAAATATTTTTTGTTTCTTAGAACTTAAATATATTTTACATATAATTTTCATCATCACTTGTATTTAAATTTTGAAATGAAATTTTTAAAGTTAAAGATACATAATAATTTAATTTGGATCGCAGAATCAAAAGTAATTTGATTGAATACACTCTTTTTGTAAGTAAAGAAAAGGAAACTCTATCATACACTTTTCTGAGAATTTTTTTTATTTCTATATTTCTTTGGAAGTCCTCCTTGTATATATGTTCAAGTTTATTTATAATTGTCACACGCCTTCTGTATGAAACTTATTTTTAAAAAAACTAAAAGACAGTGAGGTTCCTCATTCTGTTGCCCTGTAATCACTATTTTTATTTATTTAATAATATTTTTTATAATTATATGCAAATATAGTTTACAACATTCACTTTTGTAAGATTTTGAGTTCTAAATAATTTTTCTCCCTCCCTCTCTTCACCCTTTCCCTAAAAAAAGCATGCAATCTGATATAGATTATACAGGTACAATGGTTTAGTCATCTTATCAAAGAAAAATTAAAACAAATGTAAAAATTAAGAGAAAAAAAGGTGACAATCGGATGCTTCAGTCTGCATTCAGTCTCCAAAGTTATTTCTCCATCCATATCCAGAGAGTTCCTGCTCTCAAAAAAATATATTGTGAAAGGGGGAAATAGTGCTTTGAGAGTTAAGGGAGCTAGAGGAAGCACTTGAAGTCTGATGGTAGGTATCCCAAAAATGGTGAGTAGCTTTAATTTGATTACTGTTTTAAGATTAAGAAGTGTGGGAGAATGGAAGTATGACATACATGATCACATGGCAGGGATGGATAAACAGATAAGGCTTGAAACACGGTTATATAAAATTACATAAATTATATAAAATTAACTAAGTCTGCTTTGGGCAGATAGAGTACCATACATGGAATCAGGAATACTTCAGTTCAAATTGGCTACAGAGACTTAATATCTTTTGTGTGTGATCCTGTGTATCACTTAACCCTGGTCCCTCAGTTTCTCATGTACAAAATAATCCAGAGAAAGAAAAGGCAAACCAAATGGTAAACCATTCCAGTATATTTGCCAAGAAAACTCTAAATGGGATCATAAAGAGTCAGATAGGACTAGGAGGGAGGGAGAAGTTGCTTTGCCCGTATTCACTCACTAGCTTATTTACTTACCAATTGGGATAGCTTTTATTCCCTCAAGGAAGGGAACAAGGTTTATAAAGGTCAAGTCCAGAGGGTACTATTTCAAGAAAAGAAAAGCACAGCAGCAGCAGAAGCAGGGCACATGATGAGACATAATTCACATGTATGTGTCCCACATGTTTCTGAACTGTAGCTAATAACTGATGTAAAACAGCAAACATCACATTTATTCTCATCTGTCAAATGGGAATAATAATAGCATGTACTTTACAGGATTTTTATGAGGATCATATAAGATAATATTTGTAAAGCATTTTGTAGACTTTAAATTGCTATATAAATGGCTATTATCATCATCACCATTATGTAGTCAGTCAATATTTCTGGGCCATTTTGTGGTTAGGTGAAAAATATTTCTCCCTGTGTAATCTCAGTAATTCAGTCATTTTATTCTATATAACTGTAGTTAGAGTTAAACCTTTGCCCTTCTTTGCTTCTAAAAATAAACTAACTCTTAGTGAATGCAAACTGCAGAAATTTGAGAATACATAGGTTCTTCCCTTCCCTACCCAATTTAGAGTAATCGCAATCAATTATCTTAGTTGTCTGAAAATTATTCTGTAAGGGAGATTTTTATTTATTTATTTTATTTTATTCTCCTCAGGGGGAAAAATATTATTAGGGACAGCTACATGACACATTAGATTGAGTTCCAAGCTTAGACTCAGAAAGATTTTCAAATCTGACTTCAGATACTTGCTAGTTATCTGAATCTGGGCAAGGTTGCCTCAGTTTCCTTTTCTATAAAATGATCTGGAAAAGGAAATGGCAACCCCTCTTGGATATTAGCCAAGAAATCCCCAAAGAATTTGACACAACTAAAATGACTGAAAAACAACAAAACAAACTATTAGTGCTTTATTGGGGTGGGAGGAGCTGCCTCCTATGTTCCTTAGAGAAAAAAAATATTAGAAATTATACTTTATATTGTTGTGCCACAGTTCCCTTCTATTGTCCTGCCTCAGTTTCCCTAATTATCCTGCTTTAGTTTCCCTAAATTGTTCTGACTCAGTTTCCCTTAACTGTTCTGCCTCAATCCCCTTAGTTGCAATACCCGCCCCCCCCCCCAGTTCATTAGGACTGATATAACTCAGGGCTAATTACTCTAAAGTTATAAATTATAAATGTATAAACTCAAGATAAGGGGGAGTTCAGACTTCTTGGCTCCTAATTCCTTCTAAGTCATCAAGAATTTATGGTCCTAACCTGCCAACCTGTCAAAACTGGAATGATGGTCCTGGCCTGGAGATTCTCACTCATCACAGTTTGGACTTCACCCCCTTGCCTTTGTTAGCTACCTGAGCTAAGAACTATATGTCATGGAGAACACACATTCACTGCTGGATGCTTTGGACATCAGCCCTGGGGGCATCATGCCCCCAACACAATCTCTCCCTCTCAGAAATCCAAATAAATTATTAAAAACTCTATAATCTCTATCTCGACTCAGTTTCTCCAGAATTACAATAATCAATCAACAAACATTTGTTTATTAAATGACTACTCTGCCCCTTCCTGCCCCTCACTATACTTTTGAATTCTGGAGATACAAAGATAATCTTTACCCTCAGGGAGTTTATAATCCACTATGGGGGAAAGACTATAAACCAAAGGGAGCTGAAAAACTGTGAGAGGCAAGGTATCAGCTGAGAGACCTGGTGCAGAAGGTTGTGTCTCCTCCTTAAAAGGACATTTTGGTGGGAGCTCTTTAACCTCCAAACTGAGGGAAGGAACGGATTCTCAGAGACATTGGGTATTGACAGGTTGTGAGCTCTGGGACTTAAGTAATTTTGAAGGGTGAAGAGGGAGCAGTATCTTAACTAGATCTACAGGACCAAAGAGCTTTAACTAAGGTGACCTTTGTTTCTGAACACAGAAGGAAAATGTAAAAAGCCTCTGATGGTAAAAGCTGAGTTATAATAAAGATGTAGATTTGTCTTAGAAGAGAGTTTTCGGTCTTGTCTGAAACTAAGGACACTTATTTTCTGAGAATCATCACCTGGAGAGCTAAAATGAATCACATCTGGAGACATCTGCTGGCAAGGAATGACAGATAGGAAGAGGAGTCTCTCTTGTCAGGACTGTGACTTTAAAAAGGGGTCTTCAAACTTTTAAAATAGGGGGCCAGTTCACTGTCCCTCAGACTGTTTGAGGGCAGGACTATAGTAAAAACAAAAACAAAAACAACAAAAAAACAAAACAACTTTGTTTGTAGGCCTTTAAATAAGAAACTTCATAGCCCTGGGTGAGGGGGATAAACGTCCTCAGCTACCGCATCTGGCCCACGGGCTGTAGTTTGAGGACCCCTGCGAGTAAGATTATGTGGAAAATCTTTGGGAAAACATTGATCAATGCAATTATTTGTTTTTCTGCAATTATATTTAGTAGAGGGTTATATGTAATTCAATTTTTAAATTTCCCTTAAATATTTGGATTTTTTTTTTTGCAAGAGGAATTGGTATCAATTTATAGGATGATGACAAGTAGTACTTTTCTGAGTATTTAAAGTGAAGGCAGGTGGGGAGAGAGGTGGGACTTTTAAGCCAATGAAATAAAAGAATCCTCCAAAGGAAATCTAAGCCCTTGTAAGAGCCTCTGACTCAAGAGTAAATAAAAATTAAGGCATTTTGGATTATTGCATGTATGAAAGAAATACGACTGACAAATGAACAATAGATTTCCCTGTAGGCACAAGGAAATTGACTGAAGGAACTACCCTTCATTTCATGTTTCCTTTTTAACAAATGACTGACTGAAATTCTAAGAACAGTCTTTGGGACCAAGGATTTCTCTATATCAAGTAAACTGGTCTGAATGAGTGTTATAAAACATGATCTGAACCATTAACTTAATATTATCAATTATTATTTATAACCAGTCACCTCACTTTTATTAAGTGCTTATTATGTTCCAGGTATTCTACTAAGTCCCAAAAATATAAAGCAAGATAAAAGAGAGTCCCTC
This sequence comes from Sarcophilus harrisii, assembly GCF_902635505.1. Lineage (NCBI taxonomy): Eukaryota > Metazoa > Chordata > Mammalia > Dasyuromorphia > Dasyuridae > Sarcophilus > Sarcophilus harrisii. The sequence goes on along the minus strand of NC_045426.1, from coordinate 628,213,039 downwards.
ATTTCAAAGAGTCCATAGTTTCAAGTTTATCGTGCTTAATATTTAGGAATACTGCTAAAATTACTAGGTCAGTTATTAATAAACATAGTAAATGAACTAATACAATTTAAGGTTTGTGAAGTATTTCATAGAATCATAGATTTAGAACTAGACCTGATCTTAGAAGTCATAAGATTCAGCCTTACTATTGCCCAGTTGAAGAAACTGATTTACCCAGAGACATATAGTTGGCAAGTGTCAAGAGATAGAATTCAAAAGGTCTATTTAATTCTGTCTGACCACTGGTGCATTTAACAATTACATCACACAATTAACTTTAAAATGATAAAAATTCTTTTCATGCTGTAAGACTTTAAAATTATCAATGCAAGACACTGCTAGTATCAAAGATGTAAAATGGCACACCCAAAATCAAAATAAATAATGATGATGATGACATTGATGTTCATGATAATGACAATGTAGGTTAGATCAAGAGTAAAAGCAGTGACAGCTTTCTGCATTTTATAGCATTTTGTATTTTGTTAAGCTTTGTTAAGATTTGTAACATCAACTATATATGGTGACAGAGACAGAGACAAATAGAGGCAGAGAGATACAGAGACAGACAGACAGAGACATACACAGAGACACACAGAGAGAGAGACAGAAAGACAGAAACAAGGACAGGGACAGACAAAGACAGAAACAAATTGAAATACTCAACATATAGAATAGCTACACAAAATGTTTCATATAAATTGTAATGAGATATTTCAGTGCCATAAGAAATGAGAATCTGAAGAATTCAAAGAAGTAAAAGAAGATAAGTGAAATGATATTGAGGGAAGTAAGCAGAAATATGTACAATTACACCAATACCAAAAGTTTTATGATTATCAATCATTATCAATCAAGAGCTCTTTTGCAGAAAGTGGTGCTTTAACTGAAGGGTTTTGTGTGTGTGTGTGTGTGTGTGTGTGTGTGTGTGTGTGCATGTGTGTGCTGAGACAATTGGGGTTAAGTGACTTGCCCAGGGTCACAAAGCTAGGAGGTGTTAAGTGGCTGAGATCAGATTTGAATTCAGGTCCTCCTGACTTCAGGGCTGGTGCTCTATCCACTGCATCACCTAGCTGCCCCCAATTTAACCGAGTCTTGAAAGAAACCAGGCATTCTGTGAGGTAGATATAAGAGGGAATTCTTGGAATTAAGGGAAATAACAAAAACTAAGACCTGGATTCTATATACATATAATGAATGTCTTTATTGCTAAAGAAGAGATGAGTTAGTTCTTTGCAGAGATTGATGTATGCTAACAAAATCAATTGATGCCTGATTTAGATAAATCAGTTTTCTAGATAGATGGCTTTTATTTTTAAACCTTCTTTTAGTTATTATTTGCAAAAAATATTTTGTAGATGGAGAAGATATATTTAGAAATGAAGATGTAAAATATCAAGAAGCAAAGTATTACTTCAACAACAATACTATATGATGATCAATTCTGATGGACATGGATCTCTTCAACAATGAGATGAACCAAATCTGATCCATTTGTTCAATAATGTAGAGAACCAGCTACACCCAGTGAAAGAACTATGGGAAATGAATATGAACCACAACATAGCATTTCCAATTCCTGTGTTTTTGTCCGCTTGCATTTTTGATTTCCTTCCCAGGTTATTTTTACCTTATGTCTAAGTCCGATTTTTCATAGAAGAATAACTGTATGGATATGTATACATATATTGTATTTAATATATACTTTAACATTTAATATGTATGGGTCTCCCTGCCATCTGGGGGAGGGAGTAGGGGGAAGGAGGAGAAAAGTTGGAACAGAAGGTTTTGCAAGGGTCAATGCTGCAAAATTACCCATGCATATATCTTGTAAATAAAAGGCTATAAAAAGAATTAAATTATCAAAGATGTAAATATTTAAAAGTATATATGTATATATATATACATATGTATGTACATATATATATGTATATGTATATATATATATATATATATATAATTCCACTTAAGCCTCACACATTCCTATGAAGTAAGGACTACAGGCATAATTACTCCCATTTACAGATGAAAAAATTGAGGCTCAAAAATATTAAGTGATTAATCCTGGGTCTCACAGATAGTTTCAGAGGTATACTATGAAGCTAGGACATCTTGAATCCATATGCTGACACATGAATCCACATGAATGACAGAGCTAAATAGACCTCACATCTAGGACTTATATTCAAAATTCATTCTGTTACACTTGACTATATAAAGCACATTTTATTTGCTTCTTATCTCTAAGTGAAGAAAAACATGAAAACGTCCTCAAATCCCTCCTTAAAAATTTTACAACATTCAGGAAATGTCATAGAATATCTTCATTGGAGGAAAATAAACAGATGAAAAAGAAATCTCACTTGAAAGACTTGAGAAACTGAACTGGAAAACTTTTAAATCAAAGGGATATGCCTTTTGAAGGCACACTGAGAGTCACAAAGTAGAGATCAGGAGCTCACAAAATGGAAGTCCTATATTCTAGGTAGTTTACACCATCTCTCTCATGTTCTTGTTCTCTTGGTTCTGTAGAATCTTCACATGGCTTAGCCTGCTGAACAGGATTTGGTTTAAATATGAAGGGGAAAAAAGGTATTGAAAACTGCTTTCATGTGGCTTGTGTAAACATTGCTGTCTTTGAGGGCGAGGAGAGTGTTTCTTTTTCACTCTCTATTCTCTCTAGCACCATGCAGGGATGCTTCTCCAGGATGCCCATAAACAAAACACAGACAGATGTGAGGAACATGTGAATATCAAGGAGACGGTCACCATGGCAACAATAACCCAGAGAAAGGTCCCAGAACACCCACCCCTACACAAGCATCTATTTAGAAATTCATCTCATTGGGCCCAGAGAAAGAAAGCTAGGAGAGGCAATCAGAATTCCCCACAATGAGTGAAAAGAAGCCCAAATTTACCATATTGGAACTTTTGTGCAAAATTTAATTTCTTTGCTTATTGGCACACATTGTGCAAAGTAAAATTATGAAGTTACCATGTGTTTTTAAAAAGCAAAATGATGTAATTGACAGAAGGCTTAGGTCTGTGACCAAGGTCAAGTCATTTAAAATTTCAGTGATTCAAGACACATATGAAACATTGGAATTTATAAGCGAAGTGTCATCTTTTCATTCCGAGTGAGTTTTCACAACCCGAGTTCCCCTTCAAATAAACGTATAAATATAGACCACCTACAGAAAGAAAATGCATCTGTATATATACCTCTAAAAGTCTTAAATTGTTCAATTTTTTTTTTCCAGTGGGAATCAAGGAAATGTGAGTTTGGGTCCTGCATCTTACAAAATATCTTGTAATTTCTTTGAGCCTTAATGTTTTCACTTGCAAAATGAGGAATTAAGACTGGATAATTCCTCAACTCTCTTAAAGCTTTATAATTTCATTATTTTTAAATCCTAATTTCTGAACCTGTCATTTAAAGTCCACTCTCAGCTAGCACTAAACCCAAGTAAGAAGATATAGTGAGCAGAGAAGACTTCTCACTCTAACTCTAGAGCACATATTTTATTGCACTCATTAGAAACCAGCACTGTGAAAGTTCACAAGATTTTATACATTGGAAGCATTTTCTCTCCCTGTACCTTCTCCCCTCAATTGACTGATCCCTCCTGGACTCTCCATTTTAGAGAGGACACCTAGGCAGGCCATGTCTTTATTTCTCTCCAGCTATACCTCTGACTCTCTGTACTTTGTCTGCTTTTACTGAAAACCTTTATCTCTCCCCTCCCCTCAACCAATGTTTTTTTTTTCTTTTTTCTTTTATGTAACATCTTTCCTTACTAGAATACTTCCTCATTGAGGGCCCAATTGCCTTTCTTTCTAGTTATATTTTTTTATTGCTGGAGCAAGTACATGGCACATAAATATTAATTAATAAATACAATTCATATACGAAGTCTGGAAGTTACCTATAATTAAAGGGTGAAAATGAGATGAGAATGTATACAAAAAGAATAAGGAGCACTCAGATAGGAGGAGAGTTCTCCACTAGAGATCATGGGCTGCAAAGGGACAAATTTAGGCTTGATGGGGGAAAGAAGGGGGAAATTTCTAATAATTAGACTCATATATGAGTAAAAGCAGCTACCTCAAAGGTTGGTACATTCATTTCCCTTCTTGGAAATGTTCAAAGTTTGGACAACTATTGCTGAATGTATGCTTCTGTAAATTCTCTTCATATATAAGTAGGTATAGATGATTGCTGAGGTCCCTCCCAATATTATTGAGAATGAGGAGGGGGAAGTCTCATGAAAGTATAAAAGTGAACATTATATGTAAGAATTGAGGTTAATAGAAAGTGGAAAAGTAGAGAGAGTTCCAGCAGAATATGAATGAGAAAAGGCAGGTAAATTTAGTAAGTAAAAGATTGCTGTTATTTAAGTCAAGGAAAAAAAATACCTAGTACATGTAATGTACTATAATAATATTGGAGATGCAGATATTAAAAAATTATCTACTCTTGGAGAGCTTATAAGTTATTGAAACATCAGAAGAAGGTGAGAAGTTGTGGCCATGGAAAGGGTGAAAATGAAAGTAACTAGAATTAACCATACTTCTGTAGGCAAAATCAAGTTAGAGAAGATGTGGGAAATGATGAAGAGTTGGCTGGAAATTCTGAGTTTTCTATAAAGGAAAAGTTTGGAAAGAGTTTTTGCCCTGCTCGCTACCTCTCTAATCAGAAGAGAGAAGCAATTGAGAGTACTTAAGAGGAATTGAGTATCAGACCTGAATCAGTCTCCAAGATGATGAGATTTCTCTCAATGAGCTTCTCCTGTGGAAAAGCATGATGTTTATGTTGTCTAAGACAAAGCAGTGAAGCTGTTGGGAAAGTTTCAGTAGCATGGAAATGTGAGGAACCAGATTGCTAGGACTTGATAAACGTGTCATGACAAATGAGAAATTAAAGAGAATGGGCAGAGAGAATGTTATATAGTAGTTTTGTGGTGAAAGGAAGGAGAAATATAAGATAACTTGAAGAGATAATAGTGATGAGTGACAATTTTGTGTTTAATGATGGAAGAAATCAGGGAATGCTTTTAGATATTAAAGAAACAATATAAAAATTGAAATGACTGAATTTGGGGAAGCCAGTGATGATGATTAGAGTAGGCACATTTCCCTAGAGCTTAGGAGATATCATCAAAGCTCAAGTTGAAGAATGATACTTTGGAAAAGAAAAATGGGATGCTTTCTTCAGTGACTATGGCAAAGGAAAAGAGAAAATATGAAAGAGTTTTGAATTATATAACAGGGAAGAAGAAAAACAATCTTGTGAGAATTTAGAAGCATGATGAAATGGATGCCAAAATATTTGAAAAGAGAATATAATATATATAGATAGATACCTCCATGTATGTAGATGGAGGTTAGAGTAGAGAAAAAGAACTTGAGCTTGTAATTTGGAAAAAAAAAAGAAAAAATGACCTGGTTTTAGTAAATGATAATAAGTTTTAGATAATAGTGATGGAGTGAAGGAGGTGAGTGGGAAAGGACCAGTGATAGTCTTTGAGGCAAAATCTAGAAGTAGCATTCAGGTTACTTCCTCCCCTTTGTTTTTTCCTCCCAACTGTGTTTCTAACTCTCAATACTTTGTTACTTGCACTCAAATGTCTTCAAGCCATGGAATTTTTCCAAATACCTGAGGACTTTTACACTGTTAGATTCCTTCTCCGGGCCATTCCCTTCTCTCATAGGTATAAGCTTTTAGAATTCTCAATTTGGAGACCAGGATTAGGCCCACCATGCTACATGCTTCTCCCAGATGAGCTTCTGACTTAATTGATTTTGCCAGCAATTCCTGCTTAGGGAATTCTTCACCTTCCTCATACCCAACTTTCTACTTTTTCAGCCCCTTTTAAGGGTTGGCTTCTACATTATTGGCTCCTTGAACACAAAAAGATAATTGCTCTTTTTGACTGTATTTATATTCTAAATGCTGAGTGTAGGGCATAGCACCAACTATGCATTTAATAAATGCTTGACAACTATCTGTATCCCTTGGGATTAGAGGAGGAGTCTAGAGGACAAAAAACAAATAGCAGAACAACCTACAAACTTTAGGGAAATAAGACTTGATTGAATTGTGAAAAGACTTTAATCATGCAATCAAATCAATAAACATTAAGTGTCTATTATGAACCAGGTACTAATCTAAATTCTGATAATACCAAAAGTGGCAAAAAAAAAAAAATTTCTGCCTTCAAGAAATTTAAAATCCAATGGGGAAACAACATGCAAACAAATATATACAATGAGTTAAATGAAAAATCCAAGAGACAATTTCTAGATAATTAATAACCAATTTATTAATTAGGTTAACTTGTAATTGATGGCCAGTGGTTTCTCTCTATAACTAGATAACTAATGGAAATACTGAATGCCTTAAATGTTTTTAGAAAAGGGAATGCTTCTGATAAGAGAAATCAACCCTCATTAGTGAAAAATTAATGAGAGCATAGATATATTAATGAGAAGGTAAGCCAAAAGTTTTCAACTTCTTCTGAGGACATGGGTTGATCTCTAGCAATCTGAACAAAGGAATCTGCTTCTACCCACATCACTGTGGTTGGTTTTCTCCTTCATGAGCTGGGTTACCTTAAACTCCACTGCAGGTATACAATGATATGAGCTTATTTCCCAAGGACAAGAATTCACCTAGAGTATATTCTATTTATATTCTAAACAGAAATTGTTTCTGGTTTTCTAGATGGGTGAAGTCTTGACCAAGATCAAGAAGCATGTTCTGTGAGAATTTGGGCAATCACCTATAAATGACATCTTTCAAAGACTGACTGATTTACAGGAACTGGTCCTTGAATAAGAAAATAAAGAGAAAAAAACCTTAATTTAATAATTGATTATTAATATAATTGTATAATTACTATAATTAAAAATTAACAAAATAGGCTATATGCAAGAAAAATAAATAATTAAAAGCACTAGAATCAAGAAGGTTTGGGGAAAGTTTCCAGGAAAAGTTAGGACTTTATTTGGGACTTAAAGAGAGAGAGGATGATCACTAATCTAAGTGAAGGAGGGAGAGCTTTTCAGGCATGGGAAATAGCCAAAGGAAATACTTAGGGTTGGAAGATGGAATGGAATAGATTGTTTATGAAACAACAGGAGTCAGTGTTAGTGGATGGAAAGGTATATGTTGACAATAAAATATAATAAAGCTGGAAAGATAGTGGGGAACTAAATCATAAAACACTTTGAATGTCAAAAAGAGCATTTTGTATTTGATCTTAGAAGCAATAGGAAGAGGAATAAGGAAAAATAGGAGAGGAAATGGAATTTTATATAGATATCTGATCATTTTAGAATACATGTATTGGAAGAAGGGTAAGAAGTTAGTGCAGACATAAAAGTGAACTTCTACTATTAAGGATCTTTTTATGATAGAAGAATATCTCTGGGTTCTCTCTGACATATTAGGAAAGAAAGGAGATTAGGGCAGATATCTCAAATCATAAATATTACTGAACTCAAATCCTCTAATGGCTCCTGGTTGTTTCATAAACAATCTATTCCATCTTCCAATCCTAAGTATTTCCTTTGGCTAATCATTCCAAAGATGATGATGATGATGATGATGATGATGATGATGATGATGATAACAAAAGCTGACACTGACATAGTGCCTCAAAGTTTACAAAAATCTTTACATATTTTATCTCATTTGAGTTTCACAAATATCTGTCCAGTTAGAAATTATTTCATTTTGTTTATAAGGACATTATAACTCAGAATTGTTTCCCAAAGTCATATAGCTAATATATTTCAGAAAAAGTAAGTCCTGCTAAAATTTAGTATCGTATCACAATCAGATAATGCCCTGTAATTAACTCTTAATCATATATGGTATCTGTCCAATATTTGTAGCGGGGAGGGAAGAGAGTGGTATCTGAAGCTCTGAATATGAGCAGAGCCCTGTTGATAAGAGATGTGGTATTCTGGTGTTAGTTATTATGGAAGACAGAAGATATGTTGCTTTTGTCATATATTTCAATAAAAAAGTACAGCATAGATAGAATTCAATGTGTTAGTTGGTTCAAGCTGTTAAATCTAGCCCCAGTTTCCCTAATGGCTAAGTAGCATGAATGCAGACAGCTAGCACCTCCTTCTGTCTTCAGAGTCTGAAAGCTGTTTTTTAATTAGGTAAAGCAGAGCTTAACTTTTTTTCCATTCAATATCCTTTCACTGAGAAATTTTATGTGACCTGTAAGTCAAACGCTGATAACAAATCATAATTTTGTGACCATCACATTCAGTTACAAGACCCTATATGAGGTCTTAAAACACAGTTTAAGAAGTGTGGATCTAGACTACACCAATATGTTAAGTATCAGCAGGATAACATCCCATACCCTTGCTTTTGTTCCCATTCTTGTAAAAACAAAATAATAACCACTTTTTATATATTTTACAAACTTATGTTTTCCTTGTACATCATAATTAAATGATGCAAAGTGGCCCAAAACTCTTAGTGCAGATTAAAGCATTAATATAAATCGCACTCCTTTGTTCATTCTCCACAGCAATGCTAGCTATTACCACCCTTAGGGTTTTACAAGATACTTCTAAATGGTTAGAGTATCTCTTCTTTTTCTTTCCATTTGAAAATTTTATTTATATATTTATTATCTCTTCCTCCTACTGTACCATAACTGAACTATTAAAAAAAAAAACGCTCACAAAAATGTGCATAGTCCAGCAAAGCAAATTCCACATTCACTATTTGCATTATGTAGATGTGTTTCATTATATATATTATGTTTATCACCTCTCTGTCAGGCAGTATGTAGTTCATATATCCATCAGTACTTATTGGCCTTGTGGTTACCTCATTGATGAGTTAAAAAATCTTCTAAAATTGTGTTTTCTTTATAATGCTTTCAGTATGTTATTTCTACTTCTGTTCATTTCAGGTTGTAATTGGATTTTCCCCCATTTTCTTCAAAGATAATTCATTTTTTCATTGGTTGAAATGCAATATCATTATTTAATCAATCGTTCTTCAATAGATGGGAAAAATCTTAATTTCCAGATATTGCATTTTTTCTGCTCTGAAAAGAATGATGACAAAAGTATATTTGTACATGTAAACCCTTTCCTTTTTCTTTGATTTCTTTTGTGTGAGACTTGATAGTGTTGTACCTGGATCAAAGGATATGGACAGTTTAGTGACATTTTGTGAACATTTTGGGCAAATTTCTCTCTACACTGGCCAAACATGTTTACAATTTTATCAGTAATGCATTAATGTATATGTTTTTACATTTCATTCAATTTTCATTATTTTCTCTTTTTTCATCTTTGTCAATGTGATAGATGTGAAGTGGAATCATATAGATGTTCTTGTTAATATCATTTAACTATATCTTGGGAAATGATTCTCAGAAGAATAAATCTGAACTCATCTTTTATATATAAAGGATGCCAGGCATTTATCAAAGAAAGAGTGCAATTTTTTTTTTTAATTTCTGTGTTTCTTTTTGCAAGGTGTTGGCTTTCCTCAAACAATTTTCATAACTTTCCTGCAAAGATTTCTTCTTTTCCCCATTTTTCTTCTATCTCTTTTTAAAAATCCTTTTTAAACTCTTTCAAGAGAGCTTTTTTAAATGAAGACATGTTCATATCCAGCTTTGAGGCTTCACCTAAAAACATTTTGCCTTTGCTGTACTCTTCTAGTTTTGTGTTATGATCTTCCCTGTCTATGGTCAAAGCATTTTTTTGCTTTTTTGCTCATTTTTAAAGGTTGAGGTCTGCTCTTGGGGAGCAGGAGAGATTGTTCCAACTTTCCTCTGTAACCGTGACAGGGCCTTTTCATTGACTGCACTGGGGACGACGGTACTGCAGGCAATTCAAATTGGTCATTGTTCACTTTTGTTATCTTCTCCATTTCTTTTTTGGTCATAGAGTACTTAGATGAGAATATTTTCTTCCCTACTCTTTTATTTTGTTTTTATGATATTTATTTTATCTTGGTATTTAGTATGAAATGTTTGACTATAATATCACCAAAAAAAAATGTCTCTTTTTTTTAGTTTTCCCAGCACTGGTTGTCAAGTGAGTTCTAATTTTGTAACTGGGATCTTTGGATTTATGTCTAATATAAAATGGTCTCTCTTTTTCTCTCTTTTCCTCTCTGATGCATACTAAATCATTTTAATTATTACTGCTTTATGGCACATTTTAAGATTTATTTCTGCTACATAGCCTTCTCTCTGCTCATTTTATATATACATATATGTGTGTGTGTATATAGATATATGGATGCATACACATGTATAAAACTCTTGTGATGCTACATATGCAATTTTATTAGTTTTTTTCTAGTTTGATAAAATAATCCTTTCTTATTGGTATAAAATAAATAAATAATTTCATTTAATCAAGTTATCATTTATATTCTATTTATTCTGCTTACACATGAGCAAGTAAATTTTTTCTAATTGTCTGTCTTTTCAAAGAATGTTCTGTAGTTATGTTCTTAGTTCTTTATGTAGCTTTGTGAATACAATCATATATATGTACACACACATATATGTATAATATATATTACATATATAATACATGTGTGAGAGATCTTTATTTATTTTCTATGAATTTCCCTGTCTAGCTCTTCTTATTGACTTTTATAGGAATACATAGAAATGTCGATTATTTGTATGGATTTATTTTATCCTTCCACTTTGCTGAATTTATTGTTTCAATTAATTTTAGCTGTGACTTCTTAAATAAATCACAATCTCGTGTTTAAAAGATGAAAAACATTATTAAAGCTTTTCATTTTCAAAACATATGCACAGATAATTTTCAGTATTCACTCTTGCAAAACTTTGTGTTTCAAAATTTTCCCTCTCTTCTCCCCAACCTCTCTCCCCTAGAAATCAAGTAATCCAATATATGTTAAATGTGCAGTTCTTCTATACATATTTCCACAATTATGCTGCACAAGAAAATTAGATCAAAAAGAAAAAATGAGAAATAAAAACAAAATGCAAGTAAACAGCAACAAAAAAGTGAAAATACTATGTTGTGATCTACACTCACTTCCCATAGTCCTCTCTCTAGGTGCAGATGGCTATTTTCAAAAGAAGAAAATTTTAATTATGCTTTGCGTATGCTTATTCCTTGGATTTTTCTCTCACTGGTAGCATTTGTAGTTCTGTTTAATTGTACTGATAATATTGTTCATCCTTGTTTTGAAATGTCTCTTCTATACTTCTATTGGTAAGTACAAACTATCTATCTATATAAATATATATATATATATATGTATGTGTGTGTGTGTGTGTATGTGTGTGTGTGTGTGTGTGTGTATGTATTCAGTCCCTGCAGGAAATATTTTTCCTTAGCCAAGTTAATCAGGTTTAGAAAGTCTTTTGAAAGTGTCAATAGCAATTGTATTTATTAAACCAGAGAAACTGAGAAGAAAAGGAAGCAGAAGGGTCATGAAGGGAGAATGTGAGATGACACAAAGACAGATTGAATATTATGCCAATATCTCAAGATACGAAGATATAAAAATATACAGATTTCCAACATTTTGAATGAGACTTCCTTGAAAAATTTTTCAGAAAGATATAGACAAAAATTACAAAGCCTAAAAAAATCATGGAATAGTTATAAAGTCTACTTTGGAAGGGAAAATTCACATTAATTGAATTCACAAATTCATTAACGTATCTAAATGATAACCAGCCAAAAGGAAAATTAATGGTCAAATATTTTTGGTCATTATAAAACTTCCATTAATGACACATAAAACCAGACCTTCATTTTAATGTCAGCTGATCACTTATTAGCTGTATATTTTTGGGCAAAATATTCAACTTCTCTTTAACTATTTCCCTATCTAGAAGTAACAAAACAAAGAAATACCAAACAAATGGGTGGGGATTATAGAAAAATAAATTTCATATTTCTATGAAATCTGTCCTAATAATACACACATATGCGTATATATACATATATATATGTACACACACATACATATGTGTGTGCATATTTGTGTGTATATATATATATATATACTTCTTGACAATTTGAGTTTTCCTAAAACTAAATGCACTCTCTTGTAGGTAGAGAGTTCTGTCTTCTTAAAGTGTTTTAATTGAATTCTAGATGATTACTTGTCAAAGATGTTATATAGAGAAATTCATGCTTTAGAATTAGTTAAATGGTTTACCTTCAAAATCCTTTCTAAATCAAAATTTTGTGATATGTAAATGTGCTTCTGGAAATCCTTGATCATATAACATATGTCTCTTAAACTGTATACAAATAAATTAATTCCTCTTGCCCACGGTTTCCTCATTTATAAAATTAGGACATTGCAACTGTCTTTTATGACACATTCTTGTCTTTTCTCCATGTGTCTATGTTCTCTGTTCAGAGCACATAGATAGCACAAAATTCCTTGAAGTCAGAAAAGTCTTAAATGTCAAATCCAGCCTCAAACATTTACTGATGAGTCTGGATCTGCCTCACTTTCCTTATCTACAAAATTAGGATCATAATATTACCTATCTCAGAGGGTGACATGAAGAAAAAACGATGTAAAATTTATAAAGCACTTAGCACATGCAGTACTTAATAAAAGCATATTTTCTTCTCCTCTGCTCTATTCGTTCAATCATTTACTAGAAACAAAACAATATATTTTTAATGCTTTTCTTTTATACACCCAGATATACATACACACAATGTGTGTGTGTGTGTGTGTGTGTGTGTGTGTGTGTGTGTATACAATTGGGGCAGATTTCATACAAATATGAAAACTTCCCTTAATGACACCTCTTTATAATTCACAACTTCACTAAAGGCATATTAGTGTACCTGTCTACCCACATCCCCTTTATTTTTTGCCATTTATATATATAAATATATAATGCAATTTATATATATAAATATCTTGTCATCTTTGCTAACTACTAGTTATATAATAAAGTTTTAGAGTCCTTTTAGGGTGTATATTTTTCATAATTAGTGATTTGAAAGATTCTATGAAATAATTGTTGACAATCTGTAGTTCTTTTCATTTTATTGGAATTCCAGAAGCACTAAATCTTCAACAATATATTGGGGTTCAAGGACTCTCCCTTTACAGGCCAAAAAATGTTGCAACACAGAGGTTGATTCCCCAAATATATTGGAGTTTGGGGCCAGTGTTACAAGGTATTTCAAATGAATTTGTAGACTTAGTCCATCTCCAAATTAACATGCAAAGATTTTATTATACAGGCTAAGTCCCAAAAGAGAAGTTAATGATTAACCAGAGGAAAGACAAGGGCTCAGTTCCCTGGAAAACTTGCTGCCATAATATGAGCAAAGTTCCTAATCAACCTCCCATTTTCATGCTAACTTCAGTTAGAAAAGATGTGAGATACCAGTAGATTCTTGAATAGAAGAAAAACCATCTCAGGGATGACATCATAACTTGGCTTTCTGACTGGATACAGTAACACGGGTGTCATGATAATTTTGTCAATGCAAGGATATCAACAAGGGCTACGGCTATAAAAGCCCATTTAAGAATAGGAAAAGAAACAGTGAAAGACAACAAAATCAGTTCTTTTCCCTGCTTACCACAGTGAGCAGCTGGGGGACTTCCACTAGGCCCATTTAAATTCCACTTAAATTCAACAAAAGCCTTTCTTCACCAATTGCCTCTTCCTATGGCCCAACTAGCAACCTTATTCATCCCACCAATTTCCCCAATTGTCTTCTGAAAAATTAGTTTTATACACACACACACACATCTATACATCTATATAGATGTACACTCATATAATATTCTGTACACTTGTATAATTTATCTATACATTCATATAATTTATTTAGTTATTAATTCTAATATATCTTGGTTATAGTTGCTGTGGAATATCTTCCCATATGAACACATTCTCTTATTGTTCTAAGTGTATTGATTTATTTGTTCAAATATGTTTTAATTTATATAATTTAAATTATGTATTCTAGCCTTTAAAAATCATATTTGTTCTTTTTTAAGAATCCTCTCTCTAACCATAGTTGTGTGAAGTGCCTCTTTACAAACACACACATACATACAAACACACACACAAACATGTGTGTGTGTGTGTTGATATTCTCATATGTAAGTTCTACTGGATCAGTGTGGTACAAAAGAAAACACGCTTGATGTTGAATGTGGGAATCTGGGCTTAAAGCCATCCTTTTTGGCTTGGTACTTTTATAACTTCATTTAGCTCATTTACTTTACAACTTTAATTATTTAGTTACTTATAACTTTTGATGTCATTCTAAACCTTAGTTTCCCACTTATCAAATAAGGGAATTGGACTTTATGCCTATGAATTTTTTCCTTATCAAATTAGTGATCCTGTGATCTTATTATACCCAATGAGTTGTAGTACATTAAAATACCCACAGCTTTTGTTTTTTTGTTTTTTTTGTTTTTTTTGTTTTTTACAAAATGTTATCCTTCTATGACTCCTGATTATAATTCATTCTGTGAAGAAAAGTAAACCAATTTTACTAATTCAGGCTCATAAATCACTTCCTCTTGAAATAATCAGATTGAGGAGAAAAAGTCAAAGCTATTTGGGATCTTGGAAACCAAATCATTAAAACCATTTGTTTAAATTAATTTCAGTTCAACAAATATTACGCAAAAACCTCATGTTTGCATGCCATTCTTCCAGGCAGTGACTACAGAGACAAAGAAATTAAACAACCACTGACCTAAAGGGATGTGCATTCCAAGACTACCATGTGCATCAATCAATGACACATTTGCAAAGTAATTTAAACAGAATCAAAAACAAATACAAAGTGACCACAACAATGTCAATAGATGGAACAAAACAAACACACAAACAATGGAACTGAAATGCTATGAAATTATAAAACCAGATTTGACAAGGAAGGAAGGAGAGAAGGAGGAAAGGAAGGAAGTAGGGAGGAAAGGAAAGAAGAAGGGAAGGGAAAAAAGAAAGAGAGAAGGGAGGTAGGAAGCAAGGAAGGAGGGGAGGAAGAAAGGAAGAAGGAAAGGAGAGAAAGAGGGAAAGAAGGAAGGAAGCAAGGAAAAAACTACGTGGCTCAGAAATGGTGAGGAGGTCATCATTTAATTTAAAAAAGCTGGAGAGATCTCTAGAAGCAAAGCAAAGTTTATTATACCTTCTCACAGAAGGGAATCCCACCCGTTAAACAGACATTTGAAGGGAGGAAGCACCTCCTGGGGGCAGGGTTAACACTTTAATCCCTAACACAAATACCCCTCCCACCACTGACCCTCATCCTCATTGGCTGAGGGTCTTACATTCTAAACTCGGGAACTACCCAAGAAATTGAACGTGCCAATAAATACATAGTTCCCCATATTTGATTGAAATAGGGAGAAAATTATGTCATGGGAGTATAGCAGGAAAGGGACTTACGTATGCCCTTGAATCAATGCTCAAAGTCCTTTAGGCCGACTCAAACTCTGAAGTAGATGAACCCTTACTGGATTTTCACAACTGTCCTAAGGGATCTCACCTCATCTTGTTCAGAATGAAGGAAGGAAGGAGAGAAGGAAAGGAGGGAGGGAAGGAGAGAAGGAAGGAAGGAAGCAGTGAAGGAAAGCATAAAGAAGGGAAGGAAGAAACAGGATTGAAAGGAAAATTCTTTCTTAATGTGGGTTTTCACCTTGATTATTGAGGTAAAATTCAGGACAAAGAGAACTAACAGGTTTTTCTTATAAAGATGTTCAGTTAGTAACATATTGATGAAATGATCATTGAAGATCAACATTGACTTCAAGGTAGGGGACAGCTTTTATACATAACTTTAAGACAATCTATGTAGATCCACTTCAGCAAAAGAGTTTGGGTAGGCCCCTGAACCTAAGTTTTCTCCAAAGTACTTAGGATGACAATTTGAAGGTAGGGAAAATGACAAAAAGCAGGTAATACAAAAACTGTAGTTTTAGTGTCTCCTTCTCCCACACCCCAGTGTCCCCAATACTGATTGATAAGCAGGGTTGAACTATATAACTTAATAATTGTACTTTTCCCCAAGGAAAGTATTTATTCAATTTTATATAAATATAATTTCTTTATAATTACATAAAGACATTTCAGAAGAGACTACATCATTATTGAGTAATAGAACTGGGTTGAGAACTTCAGATTCCTAACACAGATTCCTGTGCTTACCAGGCTAACAATTTGTGCTATACCTCATAGGGCTCATTCAAAGATTACATGGGATAATGTATCCAATGGCAGTCTAGAAATCACAAAACAGTTACTATAATGCAAGAAAAGAAAATGGCTATTTCTTGGTGAATGCAAAAAAAAAATTGTCCATGAAATATTATACCCACTGTAATGCTGGAGAAACTGAGGTAAGATAGAAATTAGAGTTTTAATATTTTATTTATTGGAGAGCTTAATTGATTGACTGGACAGGACTCTTGTCTCAAAGTATACAGCAGGGAATGAGACTCCCAGGTTTTTTTATAGGACTCTAGTAAGAAGAGAAACAAAGGCAGGAGGCAGAGTGGGAATTTTCAGGGATGGACCATTAATTCAGTTCTAGCAGGATGGGGGTGAAAACTATAAATTCTTACTAATTGGGAAGCCAGAGTCAGGATGTCTGAACAAACAGAAGTAAAGATGTCAATTAGGTACCTGAGAAAGTCTTATCTTTTGGAATGTTTAGGGGAAAAAAGGTGGGGGTTGCATACTAACTCAGGGCAATGGAGATACAATTCAGGGAAACTAATGCAGGGAAACTGAGGTAGAACAGTTCAAGGAGACTGTGGCTTAACAATATCTTCTTTGAATGCTTTTTTTTTATTACTATGTTTTTACTTATGTGTACACTCATAGTAGATATTCTCAATATATTCTCACACAAGTATATTCTCAGTAGAATATAAGCCTCATGAGAGGAGGAATTCTTTCATTTTTGTCTTTCTGTTCTTACTCTCTAGCAGAACATGGGGTATATAGTTAGTGGCTGTTGGAGTGAAACTAATAGCAACTCACAATCTTTAGTGCTTTAAAGATTACCAAGAATTATTCTTACAATAAAACTGGGAGGGAAGAGAGTCAGCATTATTTCTCCATGTCAGACAGGAAGAAACTGGAACCCAGTGGTGTTCAGTACCTTACTCATAGCCTGATATCTGGATAATGGCAGAGATTGAGACCCTAAGCCTCCTGTTCCAAATTTGGTTAGTCTTTCAATTAGAAGCATCTCCCTCCAGAGCTAAATGGCAGAAACTACACATAATAAAGGCTCAATAAACACTTTTGAAGTTCATTAATGAACTTTTTTTATGTGTAGTTCTATTTCCTTGATTACTGTAGAGTCTATCACAGTGCTCAGAATTGAATCAATCAATCAAAAGCATCTATTATATCCCAGATGTTGTGTTAAGCAATGTGAATTAAAAATAAATGAAATCATCTCTGCCCTCAAAGACCCAGCATTCTACCTGGGAAAACAATATATGTGTGTATACACACACATATACACATACATATCTGTGTAAAAATGCACGTATGTGCATATGTTTGCATTTGTATACACACGTGTATATATGTATATATATATGTGTGTGACTATAATATATATATCTTTCCATATGTATATATGTGTGTGTATACACACACATAAGCACATACTTTAAATGCATGCAAATAGTACTAAGTAGATAGGGGATTTGGGTAGTCACAAAGAGACTACGATAGACTTTATATTATAGGCAGAACTGGAGCTGTTTTAAAGGAAAAAGGGAAGAAATTTATTAAACACCTATCATATTCCAGATACTGTGCTAAATGTTTTCCAAATATTATCTCATTGAATCCTCATATACTGGGAGAAGGTGTTATTCCCTGTTTACACTTTAGCAAACTGAGGCACACAAAGGTTAAGCTATTTCCACAGGGTCACACAGCTAGCTAGTAAATATCCGAGGGATTAAGAAAGTCTAGGATTTCAAAGGGAAGCAATTGAGGAATAGTCAGTATGGATGCTGAAAAATGAGAGTTGAGTAAGCAACAGCAAACAATTCAGTAGAATGTTTTTGTTTTGTTTTGTTTTGTTTTTCCCCCCATCATGGGTTCCTGAAACTGTAATTTAGGCTGGATTAAGTAATCTCTTTAAGGAAAAAAAAAATTAGTCATTTGACTGATTCTTTTTTGTGTTTCATACAAATAAACATTTCTTTGACCAAATTCACCAAACATATTGTAGTTATGAAAGCACCTGGTGTGAGGGAATGAAGAAGAGACAAATGGCCTTGGTTATTCTTAGGTAGGATAGAAGATTTGAATTGGAATCAGGATGACTATAATTTAAATCATTTGTATTCTACTAATCTCTGTTTGATCATGCATGGGTCAAGTCAAGTAACTTCTGCTAACCTTAGTTTTTTTCAAGTTCTATAAAATATGGAGAGTAATACCAATAGTAATTACCTAACAGAAGTATTGTGAAATTGTGTAGGAAAAATGTTTTGCAAACTATAAAGTTTTATAGAAATCTTAATCATTATTATATCACCAAGAGCACCTTGGAACTATAAGAAAAGTCCCTTTTATTCTGTTGGAAAGGGAGATGGGAGAGAAGGGAATTAGCATTTACTAAGTGTCTATTATGTGTCAGGCACCATGTTAAATGATTTACACTTATTATTGCATTGGAGAAAAGCATTATGCAGTATTGGGAATTATGAAATCTTATTTCCATTCATTGTTCTTTCTCTAGTGAACAATATAGTCTAAATTTCATTGTGCCTATTTTAGAAATGAGTCATTGTCTTTTGTGTTATAGTCATGAATGAGCGAATAAGATTCTGAGCTAAAATGCCAAGTCAGGTCCCCTAACTCTTGATCCTATTTTTCACTCACTGTATGTCATATTATGGCAATAAAATAAAATGCTTAGATTAGTTGGTTTCATGATTAATTTACTGCTGTAAAATTCTCTAATTTTGTTTTGAACACCTTCTATACTATCCTATGGTTTCATCAGTGTATAGAACTACCTTTGTGAAAACCTATTTTCCCAACTAGTAGATATAAACAATCATTTATAACTTACACTCTTAGTTGACTGGTACAGCTCTATTAAATCCATTCATTATTAAGTCCACTTAGATAGCATGCATTAAAGACAGAATTCCAACTAAGATCTTATGGACTCAATAATCAATCCTAGCTCTACCTCTGTGATTCAATGACCTCGAAGATCCCTTCCAGATTTAAATTTATTCATTAAAACTGAGTCAACCTTTTGTTTTTCATGTCATAATGATTTATATCTTAGCATCTATTAACACATCTGCATATTTTATTCCAAAGGAATTACTATTTTATCATCCCTTTCATAGGCAGTGAGGTGGTACAATGGCTAGAATACTGTGCCCAAAATCAAGAAGACCTTTGTTCAAATATGGCTTCAGACAGTAATTGGGTGAATCTGGGCTAGTTATTTAGACTTTATTTATCACAGTATCTTCATCTGTAAAATGGGAATAATAATAGCATCTACTTCCTAAGGTTGCTCTGAAGATCAAATGAGATAGTAATTGTAAAACTAAGTGACTTAGCCCAGTGCCTGGAACATTGTAAATGCTATGTAAATGTTAGCTCCTATTATGCTAAAATTATGCATTTTGCCTTTTAATCAGCTAGATGGCCCAATTAGTTGGGTTGTACTCAGTTAAACTCAACTTCATATATTATCTTAAATTCTTATTAGCTGTGTTACCTTGGGAAAGT
Organism: Sarcophilus harrisii; assembly: GCF_902635505.1. Classification (NCBI taxonomy): domain Eukaryota; kingdom Metazoa; phylum Chordata; class Mammalia; order Dasyuromorphia; family Dasyuridae; genus Sarcophilus; species Sarcophilus harrisii. Next base: position 628,193,216 of record NC_045426.1, on the reverse strand, counting down.
TACCTATATTCTCTGTTTATTATGTATGAAATAAGATAATGTAAAAGGCTTTTAATATATGAATTGTGGTTGAATAGTCACTTGTGAGGGATATTATTCAGAAAATTCCTATTCAGGTATGTCTTAGATTAGATTTTTTTCAAGACCATACCAAGTGCAAAATTCTGAAATTAGGCAATTGTTAAATTTTAACAATTGTTTATGTGTAGTCAGGAGCAAAATATTTCTGAGGTGGGACAGGGTGAAAGGAGAGAGAAAATATAATAAATAGGAGGAATGGGATGGAGGGAAATACAATTAGCAAACGTAACTGTGAAAACATTTTCATGCAATTTTCTCTGATAATGGTCTCATTTCTCAAACATATAAAGAAATAAATAAAATTTCTAGGTGAAAATAGGAGCCATTCTACAACTGATAAATGATCAAAAGATATGAAGTTTTCAAATGAAGTAATCCAAGTTATTTATAGCTATATAAAAAAATGCTCTAATTCACTATTGACTGAAACAAATGCAAATTATAACAATTCTGAAGTATTGCTTCATTTCTATTTGATTGGGAAACAAGAGACAAAGGGAATGACAAATGTTGGAGGAGATGCAGAAAAAAATTAGATATTAATGTATTGTTGGTGGAATAGTGAACTAATACAATCATTCTGTAGAGCAATTTGGAACTATGCCCAAAGGGCTAAAAATCTATTTATATCCTTTGATCTACCAATTCCACTACTGGATCTGTATCCCAAAAGGAATTAAAAAACAAAAAGGAAAAGTACCTATATGTACCAAAAATATTTATATTAGTTCTTTACTGGAGATAAAAATTTGGAAATTTAGGGAAGCTCATCAGTGAAGGAATGACTAAACTAATTGTGGCATGTGATTGTGGTGGAATAATATTGTGCTATAAGAAATGCTGAGCAGTATGCTCTCAGAAAAACCTGAAAAGACTTCCATGAGCTGATGCCAAGTGAAATGAAATGTGTACAAAGTAACAGCAATAGTATAAGATAATTAGTTGTGAATGACATAGGTATTCTCAGAAATACAATGATTTGAGACAATGCTAAAGGACATATGATGAAAAATGCTAACTGAGCCCAAAGAAAGTATCTATGGTATCTGAATTCATTTTGAAGCATACTTTTAAATTTTATTTTTCCTCAGGGCATTTTTTTAAGTGGGGAATAGTAGTTCTGTTTTCTTTAACAATATGACTGTTGTTTGTGTGACTGCACACATATAACCTTTATAGAATTGCTTGCCTTCTCAGTGAGGAGCAAGGAGTGGGGAGAGAATGAGGGAGAGGATTTGGAACTCAAAGTTTTAAAAACAAATGTTAGAAATTGTTTTTACATGTAACTGGGGAAAAGAAAATACTAAATGAAAATTTATAATTGTAAAATTATAAAAAACAAAGAAAAAAGAAATCTCTGTAGGGAAGGGAGACCTATAGAAAGGCAAAATACAATTTCACTAGGGTAGAATAATATCACAAATGGGAGTCTGTCTCTTTTCAATCCAGAGACCCTGGAAAATTTATTCTTTCTTTAAAAAGTAAGACAATGTCTATTTTGATACAAAAACATCTTCAGAAAGAGAAAAAAAATAGTTTAAATTATATACAACATGTTTGAAGGCTGTTTCTAGGGTTCACAAGGATCTCCTGTGGGTACTGTAAGCTGGTTTATTATCCATTATCTGTAACACAGAGATAATGAAGGTGGTTCTATTGTACTGTGCGTGAAACCCATAGGAATACTGCAATTTGACAGTCATGATATATCTCAGTTAGTTTCTACTGTGTAAAGCCATCACAAATCATAGAGCAGACAGTTTGTTGGTTAAATAAGTCTACAAAGTAAGATGATGGAGTTCTTCATTTATCTTCATTGAAAGAGCCCAGGCTGCTGAATAGTTGATAAAATAAATCTAGTCCTACTCATGATCTTCTCTTTTCATGCCTTCTCTGAGCAGTCTGTTTAGATACTTCTTCATTAGCAAGCTTGGGATTGTTTTCAGCCATTCTTTTGGGTGAATGAATTTTTGAAACACGGGACATTCATAGAATGAATAAGCCAGGAGAGTGTAAGCCTTTTTCAGGGTGATCCTACATTTTAAATATCCATTATAGGAAATATCCATAGGATATGATGTTTATATTAAAAGAACTGATTCACTCTTCCCTTAAACTGCAGTTCCCTTCAAGTGAAAGAATAGCCTCCAATGAGCGAATTTACCTTCTTAAATATTGTTGCTCTCAAAGAAAATTCCCACTGCACCCGATTAGATAATTTCATGGATCTGTTCTAGTACCTTCAGTGACTCCCTATTGTCTCCTAAATAAAGCTGAAACTTTTTCACTTTGCATTTTAGACTTCCACATTCTGGTTCAGACATTATATACTTTCTAGGCAAAGAAGAGAATTTACTGTTTCCAAAACTCATAACCTATACTATGTCTCATATCATTTCCCCAAACACCTGGAAAATAATTTTCCACCCTCACACACATATGACATCATCTGTTGAAATCACATCCTTAATTCAAGACTCAGTTAAATTCCTCTTATTCCATTTTTCCTGGAATCTTCTGTGTCTCCCATTTACTTAAAATACTGTAAATAAACCATAATGTAGGCTCAGCCTTAGCTTTCCTGTTACCTAGTAAGTTATCTAAGAGGCTATACACAGGCTTAATTCATTTCTATCTAAGCCTGCATCTCTAATAAAAACATGTTCATATTAGGGACTTAAATTTATTGTATTAAACTGAAAACATCAACCAGTTTCACTGATGTGAGGATATTGATGGTTCAAAGCAATTTTGATCCCCTTTGATCTCTCAATCAAGAAATCCTTCAATTTCTCTAGTGTGACACCTTGGGAGCTGGAATATATTTGAGTCTATATCTCCTCTACATTTATTTTTCTATTCAAATTCTTTCTCTCCTTTAAAGTGCTTCTTCCTAAAGGAAACTTAGTTCCATAGGAATCCCTTTTTAATTTCAGAAGAAACATCTCTTCTATTTGAAATTCTAGCCAGTTTTGCTCATTTTTTCCAGATCTTAGAAGAATTGTTCTCTCTACCAATGAGAATTGCAAATAAATATCTAAACTTGAGTCCCAGGTTACATACAAATCAGAGAACTAAAGTAAAGAAAACATCATTAACTCTTCCAGGACTGCACATGTAATAACAATATTTTTCTGAGGATTCTAATCCATGCCAGTGTAGTTTAAATTCAGTTTTGTATGAATTTTGGTAGGAAGGATATGAAGTGTCTGACAATGGGGTTTAAATCCTAGGAGTATAATGTCAAGAAAATTATTAAAATTATTTTGGTCTTAAAATCTATAAAATGAGCAGGTTGAATTTTATGATTCTAAAGAACTCTTCTAGGCTACAATCATATGATTATTAGCTGTCAAAATGTCTTCAAAATTGCCAATGGTAATTGTCCCATGTGCCATGAGTTTTAGCTTTCCTATTTTTGATAGGCCAAAAAATTCAATCATAGTTGTTTTGCTCTATATGTACCCAAGGGAGTCAAGTCCTATCAGGTAGGGACTACCCCACTTTTTTCTCCATCTCCTGTAAGATATATGAAGATATTTATTATAAGTGAAAAAGAAAGAGAGAATCTGCTATGTGTTGAAACAAAATTGATCTTTATGACCTCTCATCACATTTAACTCTGAATTCCTCTAAATGTATGAATAGATTCTTCAAAATTTGGTAGGATCCTTGATTTAGTGCTAATTGAGACATCAGAATTCATCTAAGATAAACTGTCTTATTTTCCATATGAAGAAACTGAGGCTCAGAGAAAGAAAAGCACTTATTAAAGATAGAATACATTCAAATTTTGTAACCAGGAGTTCCTCTGGGCCCAAATTTAGTCTTTTTACCCCTATTCCAAACTGTTTTCCTTTGAAGTAGAGAGGTTACTAAGCTATGAGATGTGACTCAGAGATTCTTTGAGTTTCAGTAATTTGATGCTTTGCTTTTACTTGAGAAAAAATGGAAATTGACTAAGGGAACTACCTATGATAATCAGCATCATTCACACTAGTTAAACCCATAATTTGACTGTTTCTTCAGAGATAATAAAAGCCCACATTTATATAATTTACTTTTCAACTTAGAATCATAGAGTTAGAAATGGAAAGTACCTTGGAGGCCATCTGATTGAACCCAACATTTTATAAATGAGGAAAACAAAGCTTAGAAAACCAAATTGTTTGTTTAGGTCATGTAGGTAACAAATAGCAATATGTGAAACTTGATCTTCTAGATCCCAAATATGTTGTATCATGTCCCAGAAGTATTTTTCTCATAGCAATCTTATAAGGTGCATAGTGACTATGATTAATTCCCATTTTTAGATAAGAAATTTATTCCCAGTCATACATGTGGGAAATATTCCAGCCAGTATGTGAATCCAGGTCATCTGATTCATAGACCAGCACTATTTCCTTTACAGTAACTCAATTTTTCCAAATTCACTTTGTAGAAATATTCTGAAAATGATAGGCAATTTCACTCCCTTTGATGCTTCTGAGAATAGTGCAGCAGGTGACATGAGTATCAACATATGTTCAACAAATAGAATTTAAAAACTATTATAGGCTAACTACCTAAGAGGTGCTACAATAAAGTTATGTTTTTTATTATGTGTCTTTTGGAAGTATAACTTATTGTCTCATTAGAAAAACCCAGAGGAGAAAAAAGGAAATTAATCCAAAATTAGATGTTAATTAGGAATGTGTGATAAATAGCATGTTGTAGCTGTAAGTCCATTAAATAGAGAATGTGGGAGTGACAAATGATATCAATGAATATTTATGACATTTTATTTTATTTGGGGTGAGGGGATATGCAAGAAACGACTCAGCCTTTCCTTTGTTTTAAAAAGATAGGTGAATGAAATCTGATTCACAGGGGATGAGCTCTCTTCTGTAAGCTAGAAACAGATGTAAGACTCTAGAAAGTGACAGTGACTAGAAGAGGTAGGGTTTACAGGGAATATTCTGCAATAGGGCCAATATGGGTAATTTCTCAATACATATATTATGACCATTACATCTTAATGCTCATTCCATATCTAAGAGTTGTGGGCTTGGTGCCCAGGAGTTACTAAAGAAGATAGTTTGAGTCCTACCCCCTTGTTAATACTTTTGTGACTTCTTCCATTACTGGCTATTCACGAGAGGAAAAAGCTTATTTTATAGATGCCTTAGGTATATGGTGAAACAACAGAGGACATGGTTATTGATCCTACATGGCTTTTGGCTACTTTGATCTCACTGATGGTAGTTTGCATCTCTATCTGACTTGAACTAAGTCATTCAGTGACAAGAGCAAATGTTGCTAAAAATACATAACATATAACAATGGATCAAATCCCTTGATATTTATTACCCAAAGGGGAAATTCTCTGAGAAATATACAATTTAAAACTGGAGCATATAACTTGGAAATGATTATCTTTTATGATCAAAACTTTACAAAACTAAGGAAGTGAATTAAAAACTTAATAACATGTTCAGAATTTTAGGAAAATAAAACCTATATGTAAGATGTATCAAAAGTGAAGAGACACCTGAGATAGAGAGACCAATTTAGTCATTTAAAGTTTTGACAAGAAATTATGAGGGCCTGAATTCTGCTGGTAGATGTGTGAGCTTAAAGATGAGAATTAATTTTATGTAGATGTAAAAATAGAAGCATACAGTTTAGAAATGATCAGATATGTGGGTTGAATGAGAATGAGGAGTCAAAGATAACACCAAAAGTGAAAACCTGAGGCAGTAGAAGGATATTAGTATCCTTAATGTTAATGGAGATTTTTGGAACAGGACAGGTAAAGGGAGGAAAGAGACAATGGTTTCTGTTTTGGATATGTTGAAATTGAGATGCCATCAGGGCATCTCATTTAAAATACACAATTGGCAGTCATGCGGGACAGTAAAGACTAAGACTGGAAACAGAGATATGAGATTATTAATAGAGATGAGAATTTTGTTCATGGAAGCTGATGAGGTAACCAAGAAAATTTAGAAAAGAAAAGAAAGCATATGTCAGGTCTTTGGGATAATGGTTATAGGATATAATATGGATTATTAACTACAGAGTAGACATAGCAGAGAAATAAGAAAAATAGAGAGTATTATCACTAAACCCAGATATAAAGCAGTGGTTGTCAGTACCAAATGCTGTAGAAACATCAAGAAAGATGAGGATTGAGAAAAGGCAATTAAGAGATCATTAATATCTTTATAGATATCAGTTTTGTTTGAGTAATGAAGTCAGAATCTAAAATGCAAAACTTTGAGGAATGAGAGAAGAATAAACATAATTTTTAGAAGTTTGAACTTAGGTGAAAGAGCTATAAAAAGATGACAGCTTGAGAAGATGGAAGGATCTAATAAATTTTTAAGGGAAAAACAATTCTATTTCTAAGCAACAGTGAAGAAGTTACTAGATAATGGAGAAATCAAATGTTAGATAAAGACATTTTTTTTGAGACTATATGGGACTGGATGATTTCAAAGGTATATACAGGGAGAAAGGTTTTTAGGGAAAGCCTCTGTTCATCCTTGCTCTGAATCAAAGCTGTAGTAAGAAGTAGAAAAAAGTATGAGAGCATAGAATAACAACAGAATGAGAGCTTTAATTTTTTTTAAATAAAGTATAATCCCAACTTTAGTTGCATTGATTAAGAACAATAAGCTCATGGCCCACTATAAGTAGCTGAGTCAGTATAAAATAGCAGACTTTATCCAGCCCAAATAACCTATTAGTACTGAAAGATAGGGAATTTTAAAAAAAACCCTCCATAAGTAAAGGAAAAGATCCTAAGGAGACAGGTTGAGCCATAGGTTGAGGAGACAGACACATCAATGGTAGATCTTTCATTTTGTGTTCTGATCTGTTTTGTTTTTTTCCCCTCTATCTCCCTATATTCAAATTAAATTTCTTCTTTAATAATTAGTTTACTGTCTTATAGAAGCACCAATAGCACAAGCATACAACCACACTCAGTCACTCACTACCTCTGGATTTTGATATTGTAAAAGTGTGGCTTTAACCTAACATTTTTGGATTAAGATTATTCTCTTGCTGAACTGGACTCTGTATTTTGTGCCTCAGACTAAGATTACCACCCTTTAGCATTTATATGACTCTTTAATCTTTGTGAAACTGTTTTCCAGAGTTATCTGATTTGATCCTTATTAGAAGTCTCAGAGTTGTGTGCTATTATTACTTTCATTATGTAAGTGAGAAAGGTAAGGTAGAAAGTAGTTAATTGATTTGTCCTAATTCACACAATTGATAAGTGTCTGAGATATGATTTGAACTCTGGTTTTCTGATCCTAATCCTAAAACTCTATCTACCATAAAGCCTTGCTGCCTGTTTCTCCTATCTATAATTTTGCTTAATCACCTGCACATTTCAGAACATTCTCAGTTGGGGGGAGGGAACGATGGTTCTGCTGCTCTGCTTGGATTCCTCTCCACTTATATTCTCATTTTCTGTTTTCCCAGTATCCTACTCAATTATGATATGTTCTCTAGTATCCATTTTCCCACCTTTAGTGATCAAATCTAATAAAATTAATCATTTATTAAGTGCTTACAAAATGAGACATGCCAGTGCTTACCAATATGAATTTTTCCACTCATAAAGTTTATATACATCTAAGAAAAATCAATGAATTGAAAATAAATCTTGAGAAATGGTTACTGACCCCCCAATTCTTAGAAATTTTGAATATATAAGTTATATACAGAATCATACAAAATAACAGCACTTAGAAAGTGTGCATTCTGTACTGGGACTATCACTAGACTGATTGCCAGGAACCATTGGTTCCCAGCTGTGTCATTTACTAACCTTGTGATTAGGGAGAAATCACTTCATCATTCTGATAGTCAATTACTTTATCTGTAAAATGGGCTCTAAAGTCATTTTACATCTTAAATCTTATGATTCCATTATCAAAATCAAGATCTTCTTGTTATATCAATGAATAAATTCAGTTAAAAAGTATCCTAGATGAAGTTAAAATATTAAATTCTAATCTATGATAATAGCTCACATTTATAAAGCACTTTAATTATTTTTAAAAGTATTTTACAAATATTATCATCTCATTTGATCCTTTCAACCATGAAGTAGGTGCTATGATTATGTTCATTTTATAATTGAGGATATTGAAGCAAACTGAGGTTAGATTACTTGCCATGGGTCACACAACTGATAATGTTTCTGAGGTAGTATTTGAATCTAGGGTCTTCTTAACTCCAAGTCCAACATTCTCTCCATTGTGCCAATCACTGCACCATGCAGAATCTTCAATATACTTAACAATATTTTTTACCATTCTCAATATATTAATTTATTTTTTGTTCTGTTTTTTTTTATTTAACTCTGTGACCTCATTTTGAGTTTTCTAGGCAAAAGTAGTGAAATGGTTTATCATTTCTTTCTCCAGCTTATTTTACAGATGAGGAAACTGAGGCAAAAAGGGGTAAGTGACTTGCCAGGATCAAGTTTCTGAGGCCAGTTTTGAACTCAAGAAGATGAGTTCCTGATTCCAGACCCGGCCCTTTTATCTACTACACCATATGGCTGTCCCTAATTCTATTAATTACTCTTTGATAATATGTGAAAGATGCGTATACATGTAATTTTGTGGGTATTACATAGCTTTAGATTTGGAAATTCAATGTTTTGAATTTCAAACGTTGTCACCAGTTTTCTGCTGACTTGGCAGAGAGAGCACTTTTGTCAGAAATTCGGATGCAGTTCTCTCTTTAGGATCTCATACATTTTAATAATAAATTTGTCATAGTAATAAAAATGAACATCAAAATTAGGCAATTGCTTTATCTATTTAACTATGACATTTTAGAATTATTTTAAAAGATGTAAATTCATCCCTAAGGTACCTTTATGAATATTCTAATGAATTCTTAAGTATTCTTTTCTTCTTTTACCTAAAACTCAGGTTGTAGTAAAAAGGTGTTTGAAGAAATATGGTATTGGTTTGATCAGAAATGTTCCTTAAACTTCTGATTACTCAAAGGTGATCAATAAATCATACAGTCAGCAGGCCTTTATTAATACCATATATTAGACATTTTTCTAGACAGTGAAAATGCAAAGACAAAAATAAATAAAGCAGGCCCTTTTTTTAGGAACTTGTATTACAGCATTTGAATATATAAATTATATATAGAATCATGCAAAATAAATAAAAGGAAGTTTAGCGAAGGAGGGAACTGGCAATTTGGAAGATTAGAAAAGGCAGTAGGTGGTGTTTAATCTGAGTCAGGAAAGATGGGATTTTGTTGGGCAGAAATGAGAAGAGGGAATATTTCAGGCATGGGGCCATGGTCAGTGAAAAGGCACAAGGACTCCATGACTAGTGAATGACAGTGATATGTGAGAAACAGAAAACATCAGTTTGTTCTTTAGATCCATGAATATAGGAATGAATATAATATATAATATGTCTGGTAAGGTACATTGGAATCAGATTGTGAAGGAAATAACAAGTTATGGAATCCATTTTTATCATACAATATAGAAAAGAGGCTATAAAAATGATTGAAATCCATGGAGTCCAACTCCTGGATATTAAGTGATGAGAAAGCCAAGTCCCAGATGAAATGGGGGAAGTAATATTCTTAAGATCACACAGCAAATGAACAACCAAGACCACCTGTGTCCTGATTCTTAATTAATTTCTTTTCTTCTGAAAATGATCCCCTACATGCTTTATTTCTCCTTTTTAGCTCTTCTTTTCTAGTTATTTCAAGCTGAAAATAAAAAAGGACATTTTTAAATTAAATCCCTTACTTTTTCAACAACAAAAAAATCTTGTAATAGGATCTGTAGTGCCAAGGAGTGACAAGCCTTTCCCTTGTTTCTGGGTTTTTCTTTGTCAAGAAAAACTATATTATTCATTTATTCTTCTATCTAGTTGCTTAATCAATCTATTTGGCAGTTAGAGGATACTGGCATGGTTCATGGCATATTTAGTATCCTACAGAGTGCTGGGCCTGAAGTCAGAAAAAGTCTATGTCAAAATCTAGACAAAGACAGTTATTAGCTGGATGACTGACCAAGTTATTTAACTTATTTGCTTCACTTTCTTTTTTCTGTAAAATGGAGATTATGATAGCACGTGTTCTTGAAGTGTGGTTGTAAGGATCAAGTTAGATAATATTTATAAAGGGATTAGTGCAATTCCTGGGACATAGTGGGTTCTATATAAATGTTAGATATTTATTACTATTTATGTGTTCCTTTATTTGTTTATTTTTGCATTTGTTTACTCATGCTTTAATCCACATATTTATTCACTGGCATATTTTTATAGTCTTATATCTCTGATACCCGATTAACTAAGGAAATTTAGATGACCTGCTCTTAAATCCAGCCTCATATACTTCCTAGGTATGTGACAATGGATAAATCACTTCATCTTCCAAAAACTCAGTTTTCTGCTCTGAAAAAAGGAGATAATATTATTTATAATACTTATCTTACAAAGTTGGAATTGGGATCTAATGAAAAACATGTCTTTAAAGATTTTTATATATTTATGTAATATAATGTTAGCTGTTTATTGTGGTAGTTGTGGTAGTGATGCTGGTGGTGGTAGTAGTAGTAGTAGTAGTAGTAGTAGTAGTAGTAGTAGTAATTTCTCTAAAAGCCAGTTACAATTAGCAAATAAAAAATTTCCAAATCATGTCAAGCAAGTATAGTGTTATTACAGGGGCTGTTTGCTTTCATAGTTCTAACATTTTATTTCTAATCTACTTTCACATTTAATCTCCTGTTCTTCGTCCCATTCCACTCCACTAATATAATTTTTACCATGCTAGTTTAGATATTATAATCTCTTGCTGAGATAGTATTATGCCACTTTTTCATGACTCTTCATAGATATTGAAAATATTTTCAATTTATCATGACAATGTGAAAGTTGTATCAAGTTACTCTCAAGTCACCTACTAAAAATAACTAATTTTTTAAAAAATGAATGAATAGATGGATGGGTTGATGGATGGATAAAATTCAATTAACTACTTACTCTGCCATTAAATACTCTGAAAAACTGGTTTTAAGCAACTTCCCAGCTTAAAATTCACATTATTGTTCTTAAGCTAGCATAGTGATAGAGAATGAATGCTTAATTTCTTTGGTAATGGAAACACATAGTGAAGAAAACTCAAACTTATTGTCTTGGAGAATTGCTAAAAAAATTATATAATTTGCTTATTGTTACATGCCCAGTTAAGTGTCAAAATCAGGACTTAGACATGCCTTCCTGATTCCGAGGCCAGATACCACACACCTCTCAAAGATTATTATTTTCCAAGAAAACTAGAACGCTCTGCCTGGTCCATGTATGGCATCTTTTCACCTTAATTTCTCTTCCAATATATTTTTTTCTATGCCTGTAATGCTCTTTCTGCCAGTTCTCATACAGTATTTGAGACTATTTTTCAAGCCCATGGTAAATGCAATCTCATGTAAGAAGGCTTTCTTTAATTCCTTTTCCTGATGTCATCTTTCCTTACTTCTAAAAGTATATTCATACAATTAATTTAGTCATCACATTATTTAATATTTAATATTTCTACCTGATTATAAAATAAATAATTCTGGAATCATCCTCCATGTTTACCATAGTGCCATGAAAATCGGAGATATTCAATAAACCCTTGTAGAATTTCTGAATGGGATGAATACATTTGAATTTTAATCTGTTTAAACTAATATATTCTCTGGTAGGGGTAACAATAACAGAGATTTATTTAATTCATTATTTTTGACTTCTAAAGGCTTTAGAACCAATAAACAACTCAGGGATTTTTCTAAAAAAAGAATAGCGTTCATAAATACCAAATTTCAGGCTTTTAACAGTTATAAATTCACTGCCTATATATATATATATAAAGGCCGAATCTAAAGACCTAGGAATTGGTAATGGTATAGAAGGACTGTCATATTACCAGTGAGGATCTTGGATTTAAAACCCAAGACTGGGATCCAAATCCACTTTTGACAATCATTACTTGTGTGATTCTGAGCAAGTCAGTTAAATTCTCTGAGTCTCAGTTTCATTATTTATAAGTGAAGATAATCACACCTATTTCAAGGGGTTGTTTTGAAAAGAAAAATGGAATCCTACATCTTAAGATGTTTCACAAAACTTCAAGTGACATGTAAATGTCAGTAATTGTTAGAGAGGCTTAAGTTTTGTGTAAGTTTTACAATAAAGTACCTCCTTACTCTGGGATTCTGGGATTCTACAATTTCCCTACTTCCTTGGCTCCCACTAGTAATCAGAAATATGGCTCCTATTCACAAAAGGATAGCTGTGTGCAAGTATCAAATGTGATTATGCTCAGAAACATTGATAACTTTCTCCATTTCTGTTTTTTTCCCCCCTTCTATGTAGCCAGGAGAGTTGATAGCTACAGGGCAGAGCTTAAGAAAGGCTTTTTTCATGCTGCATAAAAGCTACAATTACTAATAGGCACATAATGGGCTTGAATCAATGTAAGCATTCGAAATAAAAAGGCCTGGAGAAATCAAAATTACTGAACTATTTTGTGGGCATTACTTTCTCATTTGTATCCTTGAAATAGGACAAAAATAAATCCAGGTAAGATAGTCTCTGGGGCATTATTCAATTCATCAGAAGTTACCTCAGGAAACTGAGGTAACATTTTCTACAAAATGGAGGTTTGGTAATTAATAATCTAACATTCTGTGTTTTAAAGCCCTCTTCAAGCCTCAACATTTCAAGTTGTATATTTAAAAACTGTGTGTTCTGAAGTCCCTTCTACCTCAAACATTTAGTAGGTTCAAACATTATGCATCCTAATGTCCATCCTTGGGCAAACATTATTTTTCTGTTCTTTGTTCCTATAGTTTATGTTGGACCCTTTGAGTTTGAACATGTTCAAACCCATTGTGTTCTAATATCCCATCCAGCTTTAAATAATAATTTTTTTAAATTTATATTTGTTACTTCTAATTAGTCAAAACTGTTACATGTTGTGAAGAATATAACAAAATAAAAGACATTCTAGCTTTGAACTAGTAAGAGAATCTTACAGAAGATATATAGATATATACCTATGTGAAATTGTGGCAGAAAAAATGTCAGTGTAGAATTAGGTATATTTTGTTACCTGAACTGGGATGGAGGCAGGGTAAGAGAATTAATACTTCACTATGAGTAGGAAATGTGAATCTTGGAAGTTTCAATTATAGCCTACTTATGCTTCTTTGAAAAATTCAAATATTTACTCTCATTTGCCTAATTAATCAAATAGGGACAATACCATCTTGTTAACTTGAAGGCAGTCAACCTGAACAAATCATTTCTTGTTATGTCTTTTGTTAAGTGCCAAATGAGGTCAGGAGGAACAAAATGTAAGATGAGGCAGGATCAATAGAAGAAACTCATAGAGTGAAGGAAAAATGAAGAAGAGGAGTAATAGGGCTTAGTGAGAGAGAGAAGGGCTGAAGATAAGAGCCAATAAACTCAACCATCAAGGATAGAAAATCCATGGAGCAAAAGGTATGAATAATGAGAAAATGAGAATATGAAATTAGAAAAACATATGACATTTTATCATTTTGATTGAGAAAGTCACATACCAAAAACCAGAGTTAGCCTAGATGCCTCAAAGAAAAGGAAAGAGTTAAAAAGGTTCAGATCAGTCAACAATGGCAGAAATGATTACATACTATTATTCTGAACCAATTTAGCATCCATATGTTTGACAGATTTGCACCTCATAAATATGTCAGCTATCATAATTAAGCTGTCAAAACTACAATGGGGCCCCTCCCAAATGGCAGTACCCCTGCAGTTACCTGCTGACTATTTAGTTCTGAGTGGACAATTGTCATCCTTCTGCACCATTTAACTCCTTTGGCATTCCTGATATGGGAAAATTATGAGTTCTCCAGGCAGACAGCTTTCTTCCTTGGCCTTCTCTTCAGAAACAATTATGGGCTTGACAAGCAGAATTTTCATGGAAATCAATGCAGTGTCCATTTTGCCCTGGTAAGTAGGGCTGAAATGGAAGGACCATCTCTGCCAGATCAAAGACCAGATTGGATCTTACTTGGCAGATGATGAAGCTCAGTCAGAAAAAATCTGGAAGCACAAATCTGTTGGCTATCTTTTACCTGAAACATCCAATAACAACAGCTTTCTAGTAGGTTTGGTAATTAAATAGGACATTTTCTTATCTCAATAGCTGACCAGTTGTTTTTTAGTTCTTGGATGACATTCATTCATTTATCCTTCAAGCATATATTAAGATGCTACCTTATTTCAAGTCTCCCAACAAAATTCTGCTCCCAAACTTCATTATAACATGGAATGGACTTGTATTCAGAAAAGCTATTCTTTTAGAGTACAATTTGTCAGATGAGACAAAGAAAGTAAGGCTTAGCATCCACACAAAAGAACAAGGTGTACATCAGTACTTTAAGGGCCAGTTAATTTCAGAATTAAAATTCAGAATCAAAAAGATAGCTTATAAGTGTTTAACACTGTTCAACCACAGCAACTCACAAAAGTGCTTCCTAAAAATAGGTGCTTTACTACGTTAAAGAGGGCAGGGAAATAATAAGATTGCAATTATGGGTACTTTTTATGTTGCAAATAAGCCCAGATGCTAGAGGAGTCACTAAAATTAAAAGGTACTGTTCCAGTTCTCAAGGAAGTTGTAATCTTCATGAGAAGACAAGGGATATATGCTTCTACACTTAGAGGTTTGTGTTTTTATCACCTCCACTAAGACCACAACATCTCTGTGTTTTGATATACAATGTTTGAGGGTTTTTTAGCATAATTCTAAAAAAGGCTAAAAAAAAAAGTAGAAAAACTTCTGCTCATGAATTTCCCTAAACTTAACTAGATTAGGCATTGAAGGATGGTTACAAAGGCATCACTGATAATACTCATACTCCCCATCATACCCATATTAACTCACTGATAATAGACACTATTTCACATTTGTGTTTATATCATGTGAAACCAGTATTGAATCTATTATTTATAAATGTTTGTTAACTGATTGATAAATCATTTTGAACTTCATTGAGCACTTACCTTAGATCTACTTTTTGTGCTATTATTCAAACTATAATTATTTATATCCTTCATAAAAATCATACTTCTATTTCTTTATGAAGACAATATGGCATTCTTAAATACTATGCTGTCAGAGTATCACTCAAAGGTTCAACTAAACATAAAAGCTTTCAAGTATGGGACCAGTAACAGAGTATACATTCTTCTAGGAAACCAGCCTAGTTAATAATGGGAAGAATAATCCCCAGAAGAACTATTTAAGATGACAGATTTATTGCTATTATTTTAATTCTAATGAAAAATAACTCAGTAAGGATTAAGTAATTGGTATTTATGTAGCTTATGTAGCCCTTCTCCTTCTGCAATAATGGTGGCAAAGTGACTATAAAAGGGAATAGGGTAATATGGAATACACTGTTCTTAGAGTCTCTAAAAACATTTGTCATTATTGTTAGTATGATTTTTTTCAACAAACAAAGTATTCATCCTGCTGGGAGGATCTTCTCTCCATCCACATTAAAATTCTCAATACATGAAATGAAGAGACATAAAGAACATGGAGTTAGTCAACAGTTTTACTTAGAAAGGCTAAAAATGACACTTTAGCATGTTTTATAATGAACCCAAGTGCAAACATCTCCTTTACCTCTACAATATTGTTTAATGAGACAGTTGGTTATTTTGCCTTGTGGTGTCCTTGATAAATAGACAAGTATAATAATAATTGATTCTATAAATGAAGATGTTGAACAAATGAACTGTTATTGGTTATAGAGGGTAAGAAACAATGAATATTTATTAAAAACTTGACAAGATTTTCCAAAATAAGTCAATGGGAAAAATATGGAGATGGGGGCTCTTTAGCTGATCTTTTATAGTATAAAGGTTCAAAAGCAAGGAAGGGATAGAGGAGATCACAGAAGATAAAAAAGATAATTTTGGTTACATAAAATTTTTAAAAGTTTGATAAAAACAAATATATTAAAACTAATATTAAAAGAAGAATAATTAAAATGCTATTTTCTCAACAAATTTCTCAGGTATCTCACTTTTCAAGGTTAAAATTTATGAGAGTAAGTCATTCCTTAATTAATAAATGGTCTAAGAATATGAATAGCCAGTGTTCAAAGGAAAAATAAACTAGTTGTTTGTAGCCATATAAAAAATTCAAATCACTTCAAAATAGAGAAATGCAAATTAAATCAATTTTAATATTTCATATCACAAACTCATAAGGCATAAAATAACAAAAAGGAGTGGAAACAAAAAAAAACATTAGAAGGAATGTGGGGAAATAGACACATTGGACCAGTGAATAGATTTAATCACTAGAACTATTTAAAAAATTACTAAACTGTGCATGTTCTTTGAGCCAGTTATACCACTATTAATTCTACAACTAAAAAAGGCTTCAAGCAAAGATGAAAATTTCATATATGTACAAAATACTTATAATAATTCTTATTGTGGTGGATACATTGGAAACTAAAGGATGTCTATCTAAATGAACAATGATGGTAAATAGTGGTATATGAATGTGATGTAATACTTTTGCTCTGTAAGAAGTAAGAAAATAGATTAATTAAAAGAGAAGGGAAAGACTTAATTCATTAAAAATGAAGCAGGATCAAAAGAACACCAGTAACATAAAGTGAACTATGTTAAGACTTTTTTAAACTGATGAAGAATGAAATTAGGAAAATGATTCATACAACAATAACAAGAAGATAATAAAAAACAGCCCGAAAGCAATAAGAACTACAATCACTGCAAAGTATCAGACAAAATCAATTCAAATATCAAAAAGAAATCATCAGGATTACCCAGGACCTGGCACCTTGTACAATAAAGGATCACAGCATCTGGAATACCATATTTCAGAAGTAAAGGACTTGGCATTACAACCAAGAATTAACTATCCAGCAAGACTGAGTTTTATCTTTCAGGAGAGGCAATGATCTTCAATGAAGTAAGAGACTTTCAATCATTTCTATTGAATGAAACGAGATTTAACAGAAAATTTGATCTTCAAACACAGTACTCAAGAGAAGTACAGAAAGGTAAATGGGAAAAATATGTGTTATTTAAAGACTAAAACATTTTACATCCCTAGATGGGAAAATGATATCTGAAAGTCTTGAGAACTGTATCTATTACTGAGGCAGAGAGAAAGGGGCCTCACATGAACAGAGGGTGTGGTTGTGAATGAACTCTGATGTGATGACATCAAATAAAAAGAAATTAAAGTATGAAAAAGCAACTGTACTTGAAGAAGAGTAATGGAGAGGTGTAATGGGACACATTAGATCACAGGAAGACCCACAATAGATCTATTACAATAGAGGGAAAGAAAGGAATGGGGTAAGCTTTGTCTGAAATTTGATCTCTCCAATTAAAAGTGATAAGGAAGGAAAGTACATCTTAATAAAGGGTACTGTAAACCGTGAAATAGTAAGTAATAATACTAAATGGATATGCATCTAGTGGTAGAGCAGGCAAATGCCGAGAGAAGATTTTAAACCAATTGCAAGAAGAAATAGACAGCAAAACTATAATAGTGAGAGACCTCATCTTTCCTCTCCAGAATCAGACAAATCTAACTACATAATAAACAAACAAAAAAAGAAACTAAAAGATCAATAGAATCCTAAAAAAACCTAGATATGATAGACATTTGGAGAAAATTGAAGAGGGACAGGAAGGCATACACCTTTTTCTCTTGAGTACGCGGCACCTACATAAAAATTGACCATATATTAAGTCATAAAAATCAAACTATCTTAAATGTAGAGAGGCAAAAATATTAAATGCTTTCTTGTCAGACCACAATGCAATAAAATTATATTCAATAAAGGGACAGAGAAAGATAGACTAAAAACCAATTGAAAATTTAAAAATCTAATTCTAAAGTATGAGTGGGTCAAACAACAAATCAAAAAAAAATTCATAATTTCATCCAAGAGAATGACAATACTGAGACAATATACTAAAATCCATGGAATGCAACCAAAGATTTTATATCTTTAAAAATCTACATAAATAAAATAGAGAAAGAGGAGATCAATGAATTAGGCCTAAAACAAAACAAACTAAGGGAAAAAAATTTTAAAACCCCCAAATAAATTTTAAATTAGATATTTTGAAACTCAAATAAGATAAATAAAATGGAAACTAAGAAAACTGTTGAGCTAATAAATAAAACAAAGAGTTGAACTAACAAAATAGATAAACCTTTGGTTAATCTGTTAAGAAAAAGAAAAGAAAAAAACCAAATCATCAGCATCAAAAATGATAGGGATGAACTTACCACCAATGAAAAATAAATTAAAAGCAACAACAATTAGGAGGTATTTTTGCCCAACTCTATGGCAGCAAATGTGACAATCTACCTAAAATTGATAAATATTTACAAAAATATAAATTGTCCAGATTAACAGAAAAGGAAATAAAATAGGTAAATAGTCCCATTTTAGAAAATAAAATTGAACAAATCATTAATGAACTCTATAAGAAAAACAAGTCCAGGGCCATATACATTCACAAGTGAATTCTACCACACATTTAAAGATCAATTAATTCCAATATTATGTAAACTATTTGGAAAAATAGGTAAAGAAAGAGTCCTGCCAAATTCGTTCTATGACACAAACATGGCACTGATATCTAAATCAGGAAGAAACAAAACAGAGAAAGAAAATTACAGATCAATCTAATAAATATAGATGCAAATTTTTTTCACGTTAAATATGTTAAATTTTATGTTAAAATCCAATAGTTATCTTGCTGCACAAGAAAAATCGGATAAGAAAGGAAAAAAAAACTGAGAAAGAAAACAAAATACAAACAAACAACAACAGAAAGAGTGAAAATGTGTTGTGAACCACACTCAGTTCCCACAGTCCTCTCTCTGGGTGTAGATGGCTCTCTTCATTACTGAATAGTTGGAACTCGTTTGAATCATCTCATTGTTGGAGAGAGCCATGCATCAGAATTAATCCTCATATAGTCTTGTTGTTGCTGTGTATAATGATCTCCTGGTCCTGCTCATTTCACTCAGCATCAGTTCGTGTAAGTCTCTCCGGGCCTTTCTGAAATCATCATGTTGGTTGTTTCTTACAGAAAAATAATATTCCATATTCATACAACATAATTTATTCAGCCATTCTCCAAATGATGGGCATTTACTCAGTTTCCAGTTTCTTTCCACTACAAAAAGGGCTGCCACAAACATTTGTGTACATGTGGGTCCCTTTCCCTCTTTTAGGATCTCTTTGGGATATAAGCCCAGTAGAAATACTGTTGTGTCAAAGGGTATGCACAGTTTGATAACTTTTTGAGCATAATTCTAAATTTATTTGCAAAAAATTTAAATAAATATTAGTAAAGCAATTATACCAACTTATCACCAGAATAAAGTACTATGACAAAGTAGGATTTATACCAGGAATGTAGGACTTGTTCAATATTAGGAGAATTATTACCAAAATCGACCATATCAATAACAAAATCAACAGAAATCATATGATAATCTCAATAGATTCAGAAAAAAAAAAAACTTTTGACAAAATACAGCACCTATTCATGATAAAAACACTAGAGAGCATGGCATAAAAGGAGCTTTCCTTAAAATAAAAGTAATATGTATCTAAAACCTACATCAAACCACTATTTGTAATGGAGAAAAGCTGGATGCATTCCCAATAAGGTCAGAAGTGGAACAGGGATGCTTATTATCATTACTATTATTCAACATTGTACTTGTTGGCTTTAGCAATAACAAAAATAACAAATGACAATAACAAAAGAAATGAAAGTCATTAGAATAGGTAACAAGGAAACAAAACTATCATCTTTGCAGACAATATGATTATATACTTAGAGAATCTTAGAAAATCATCCAAAAACAAATACTCCACAGCGTTAGCAAAGTTGCAAGATGTAAAATAAATCCACACAAATCATCAGCATTTCTATATATTACTGACAGCCAATCAGCAAGAGAAATTCCATTTTAAATTGCTGCAGCCAAATAAAATACTTGGGGGTCTACCCTGACAAGATAAATCCGAGAAATATATGAACACAATTGTAAAATATTTCTCACACAAATAAAATCAGATTTAAACAATTGGGAAAATATCACTTGCCAATGGCTAGGCTAAATTAATAAAAATGACAATACTGTTTAAATTGGTCTACTTGTTCAGTGCCATACAAATCAAACTGCCAAAACATTATGATATAGAACTAGAAAAAATAACAAGATTCATTTGGAAGGACAAAAGGTCAAGAATATCAAGAGAATTAATCAAAAAAAAATTACAAAGGAAAGGATATAGGCTTATCAGTACCAAACCTAAGCCTATATTATAAAGCAGCAGTCATCAAAACCATTTGGTCCTGACTAAGAAATAGTATGGTGGATCAGCTGAATAGGTTAGATGCACATAACACAATAATCAAGACCTATAACTATCTAATATTTGATAAACCCCCAAACTTCAGCTTCTGCAATAAGAACTCACTATTAGACAAAAATTTCCTGGAAGACTGGAAAATAATATATCTATGGAATAGACCTACATCTCACACACCATACCAAAATAAGGCCAAAAAGGATACATGATTTTGTATAAAGAATAATACCACAAATAAATCATTCAGAGAACAAGGGATAATTTACCTATCAGATCTTGGGAGAAGAGAGGAATTTGTGACCAAAGAACTAGGGAACATTATGAAAGGCAAAGTGGACAACTTTGATTACATTAAATAAAATGGTTTTGCACAAAGAAAAACAACAGAAATAAGATTAAAAGGGAAGCAGAAAATTATAATGATAGACTATTATGATTCTAAAAGATTATTACTTAAAGATGAATGAAATGTATCTGCTTAGAGATCACAATTGAAGAAATTAAAATAAATAATATCTTTAAGAATAGACAAAAATTAATCCCTACCCTGGGGATTACCCATATTAATAAAATAGAAATGAGTCAAAGATTAAATGAAAGAAAGAAAAAAAAGGTTAATTTGATGTCTTTGGAGCAAAGTTAGAGAGTAAAGAATTTAGAAGAGTTAAAGTGTTAGGGGCAAAAAAGAGAAAAGCACTTAATTGATATCTCTGTATACAATGATTGCATATTACATATATATATGTAATAATAAAACAAATACTCAAAATTCATGTTATAAAATGCTGTAGAGTGTATAAAATAAATGTGTTTAAAATAATTTCCTAGTTATCCCTCATAATATAAATAGTAAAAGTATCTTATTTCATTTTTATACATGAAGAAGATGAGGTGTAGAGAGATAAAGTGAATTATCTATGGTCAAAGAATCTCAAGTTCTTAGCATTGTACCTTTCAAATATTTAACTAGTTTATGCTAGTTAATCTACACATAACCAGAGGAAGTCTTCAATATAAATCCCTTTTACCTTATAGTGTAAAAATCTACATACATGTCCATGCACATACACACATACATAGACATAGACACAAGTATAGGAAATACTTAGGATATAATTCTTTCTGGTTAAAAATGAGGAAATCTTATTGATTTTGTTTTGATGGCCTTATCAGTTACAATATGTTCACATAGCAGGTAGTGATAGAATGACAGAGTTCAAAGAATGCTTTAGGATAAATAAGCCAATGACAGCCCATCCACAGAATCTCTATAAATGAATGCAGAGAGTCATAGAGCATAAGTAAATCAGTGTGGCTGGGCTAAGTTTAGTATAAGCACACATGCAAGAATGATAGAAATGTTTTCTTATAGTGGGTCTCTAGGAAGTACATGTCGATCAATTCATTGATTTTGCCCTTTTAATACATTTTCCAAGGTTGCCTTGACTGACTGCCAATTGAAAACAATATCAGATGGGAGTTTGCTGAGGATCACAGGGCCCCAGTCAAGTCATATGCTGGGGTAACTACCAATGAGATCAGCCTAGAAAGCATAGGAATGACAGGCCAGTTTTGCCAGAGGGAACTTCCAATCGTTATCAAGGCAGAAAAACCTAAAATATTACAAAAAGTCAGAGAAAAATTGGAATGTCCAGGGTTTATTGCAACTTCCAGAAGTCAAAAGTTGCTCAGAACATCATTTTAAATTCTAGCAAATATAAATTGTATAATCCTAGCAAGTCACTCTACCATTTTGACTCATAATTTTCTCCTCTTGAAATGAGGATAATTATGCTTAAATTAGTTGTTTCATTCAATTGTTGGAATGCAATAAATTGTTGAGGTTCTATCAAAATGTGTGTTCCTAGGGTTAAGATGACCCAATACACACTCTAGCTCTGTTTAGTGAGACAATATAGGAAGCTGTAGAATGACAAATTAAACAATTTAAGGGAAAAAACTTGTGAAGTTAATAAACATCAAATAAAATGAGCAAGAATATATACAATACAAAAATCAAAAAAGGTAACACAGAAAACTATGAATACCTATTTAAAGGTTCCCCTGCCGTAGGAATTTTGTGCAGTTTGGTGAAGATTTTGGACTCCTTTTGAATATAATGTTTTTAAAAATTAAAGAAATACTTAATTTTTTTAAATTATAGCTTTTTATTTACAAGTTATATGCATGGTTAATTTTACAGTATTGACAATTGCCAAACTTTTTTTCCAGTTTTTCCTCTCCTTTTCCCCATCCCTTCCCCCAGATGGCAGATTGACAATACATGTTAAAAAATATGTTAAAGTATAAATTAAATACAATATAAGTATATATGTACAAATGGTTATTTTGCTGTACAAAAAGAATCAAACTTCGAAATAGTGTACTATTAGCCTGTGAAGGAAATCAAAAATGCAGGTGGACAAAAATATAGGGATTGGGTATTCTATGTATTGGTTCATAGTCATCTCCCAGAGTTCTTTCACTGGATGTAGTTGATTCAATTCATTACTGCTCTATTGGAGCTGATTTGATTCATCTCATTGCTGAGGATGGCCAAGTCCATCAGAATTGATCATCATATAGTATTGTTGTTGAAGTATATAATGATCTCCTAGTCTGCTCAAGAAATGCTTAATTTTGTTTGAGGATTAATGTGAATAAAAATGTAGGATTATTTTTGCTTTTGTTTGTCCCCATCCAAGTTAATCTACATCCTGAAATCTATATACAGACCTTTGGTTCACCTTGGTTTTATTGTCTGTTAGTTTGTTTTTTCCCTGAGGAAATTGGGGTTAAGTGACTTGCCCAGGGTCACACAGCTAGGAAGTATCAAGTGTCTGAGATCAGATTTGAACTCAGGTGCTCCTGACTTCAGGGCTGTACACTGCACTATCTACCTGCCCCATTCACCTTGGTTTTCAAATGTTTAATAAATTCAACAAGTGAGTTTCAAAGTTAGGGCTACTTGTCTGTTTTTCTTTCTGGACTTCTGTTTTTTCCTGTGAATTTTTAATACTTCAATGAATTTATTTCTATTTCCATTTTTTCCATATCATTTCCCTATCCATAATAGAAAAGGAGTATTTTATTTCTTTCTATTGTTATTAATTTATTGATAATAATTATTATTAATTTATATTTCCTATCTTTTAATTTGTCATGCAACTACCAAGCTTAATTTTGAATATTGTATGAAATGATTGCATAAAGCTAAATTTTGTAATGCTTCTTTCTGTGTGTGTGTGTGTGTGTGTGTGTTTATTTTCCTAGTTTTCGTCTCAGTGAAGTTGCTTTTCCCATTAGTTGGAATCTTTATGTTTATCAAATAATATGCTATCAAATTTGTTTGCTTCAATTTACTAGCCACAAGCAAATAATTATCGTGATTACTACTTTGTTATATATTATAAAATTATTTAAACTTGTTCTGCAATTTTTTTATGGAATATTATTTCCTCAAAATTTTGACTTCTTATTTTTCCCAATGTTTTTTCCCTACCTCATGTAGTAATACTTTAGCAGTTTAATTGGAAAAAGCAGAACAGGGATAGCAACTAAATCTGTGGTTTCATTAAATTAGATAGCTCTCAGCTGAAGAAATTCCCTCTACCAATATAGGTTGTTGACATATTTTATATTTTCTCCATGATATAGTTTTAAAGACATGTCTAGGGGGGAAAAAGTTAAATGACTTGCTAGAGATCATAAAGACAATGGCTGTCAGAAACAAGGTTTAAATTCAGACTCAATGTCTAGCTCTCCATTAACTATGTAAATTAGGCAGATTTGTAATTTTATTTTATTGGCATGAACAATTAAAATTATATTGACATGCCTAATCATAGACAATTAATGGCATTACAATTATTTTCTATAAAGTGTTTTGTATACCAGTCGTCTTTTATGTAGACCTTTTAAAATCCATTCATCAAAATTTTATAATTGTGTATTTTTAATAGAGTTTCTCTTTCTATATTTTCCTACTAGGTTTTGTTGGCGATATACCAAAACAAACAAACAAACAAAAAGGTATGATTTATTCTGTTTTATGCAGCTCTGTTTAAGTTATTTTTACATTAAGTTTTAGTTGACTATTTAGGATAGCCTAAATAATTTATTATATCATCTGCAAACAGCAATGTTTTCCTCCCTTTTTCAAATATTGTCTCCTCATTTCCCCACCTTTGTTCTTTCCTACATCTTGCATTTCTACAATTACTTCACGTAATGGTAGTGCTACTGAATATTTTTCCTTTATTCTGAACAATCTAAGACATTCTTTCATTTAGATTAGTATACTTTACCATGTTAAAGATAGGTTATTTTTTTTCATTTTTCTAAAAGAAATTACTGTTAAATTTTGATAAAAGTATTTTATAATTGACATAATCATTAGATTTCATTATTTTTTATATTTATCATTGTTGTTGATAACTTACCTTATTTTGAACCAATCCTGAATTCATGATGCAATCAACCCTGAAAAAAGTGATTAAACTTTTTAAAATATTCTATAGTCATTTTTCCAAAAATTATGTAATTTTGTATCAATATATATGATGAATATTTATCTATAAATTTTGTTTGTTTGCTTTTGCTTTTTTTCTCCATCACTCAGACATAAAGACCACAAAGCAACAAAGAATTTTTGTAGATGATCTTCTTTTCCTACTTTTGCAAATAGTTTCTATAATGTTGAAATTAATTGTTCTTTGAAAATCTTATAAATTAATTCTTACTGCTTTCTCCCATTGGGCATTTATTTGTAATATCTTTTTTTTTTTTATGGGCCACTTAAACTATTTATTGCTTTTTTCTGTTAATATGAGTTCTTTATTTTTGTATACATTTTGTACACATTCAACAATCTTATCTATCAGTTTTGTTGAAATTATTTTATTGTTCATTCTTTTTCATTTTTATATGGGGAATTCACTTTTGCTCTTCATGAATATCAAACATTTTGTTAATTCATTAAATTTATAGGGCAGCTAGATGGCATAGTGGATAGATCACCAGATCTGGACTTAGAAGGATCTGAATTCAAATTTGACTTCAGCCAAGTAACACTTAGTTGTTATATGACGCTGAGCAATTCTCTTAATCCCTATTGCCTTGCAAAAATAAAATAATTTATAAGTTTTTAAGTTCTTAGTTTAACTTATGAGTTTGATACTTTATTTTACATACTTTTGATATTGTTAAAACTCTTCCAAATTTCTAATTTGGTATTTCAATTTTATTTAAAATTGCTTTTCTTAATATTTCTTTTTCTTTTTTTTAATTTATTATTTTTATTATATTTTATATATATATTTTATTATACTCATAAACTCAAAAAGATGTTTTCCTAATTCCAAGTCCAGTACTCTATTCATTGTGCCAACTAGCTGTCCCCTGTCAACTATACCATTTTGATTGTATGTAATTGTTGTGAAAAAAGTTCTCAGTCCTTGAGATACTTTATGTGTGTTCTAAATTATTTATGTTGCTGTAATTATTATAATTAAGACTTCATGTTGAACCATCTGTTTTATTTCATATTCACAAAAAGCAAAATTCTCTTTGTGTACAGAAAATGTAGTTTATCAACATATGTGCTGATAAAATATGCTGATAGATGTTGAAATCAATTAAAAATTAGTTACCTTCATTCATCCTTTGTATGTTCTTCAACAAAACATAGAGCATCTAGTGATTCCTCCAACTGCTTTATACACAGATTATGGTCCAGGCATTTATTTATAGAATATCTTAAACTCCATTTTTCAAGAGACCTATTATTTGATTGGAGTGTATATATACATATATATATATATATATATATATATATATATATATACACATATATATACACACACACATATATATGTATATATATATATATATATATATACACACACAAATAAATATTATAGATAGCTATTTCAGATCTCAAATTCTTCCATAGTTAAGTTGTAAGTCCCTATGAATTCGCCTGCTTAACAAAATAATCACCTGATTATTAAACTTCAGGTGATGAAACTCTTTGAACCCTATTAGATTGGTGATTAGCTGAGACATAAAGGCTGCTGTCCAGTTATGAGTCTTTCTAATTTCATCTTGAGCTCCAATGAGAGAATTAGAATTTCAGAATTAGCTTTATTTTATGGAAGAAAACAATCTACATTTTTATTTAATAGTCAAAATATGTTTGAAGCACCTTTGTAATTTTACAATCATGGAAAAAGATTCTGGACACCATTTATCTTACTAATCAGAGAACTTTCTGATTCAATCACTTTCCCACTCATATTTTATAGTAATTATGAAATAATAATGAAGAAAATTTACCATAACAAAAGGAAAAAAGTTCTTAATTTTGAGTAATTTAGAATTTATTTTAAAATATATTTTATTCAGTGTCTTTTATTTTTATAGAATCTGAATTTCAAACTGGAACTCTTTCTTACCTCCCAGATAACTATCTCAAATATAGAAAAAAGAGGGGAAAACATTAGTGAAACCAGTAAATACATAAGAAAAGAAAATGTAGAAAATTTTGCATACCTGTCAACCTCTCACTTCTGCAGAGCAGAAATCTTTCTTTGGGAACATATTTGTTCTTCTTTATTTTTCAATATTTACTTTTGACTATACTGTGGTTATTATGCTTCCTATTCATATGGATTGTAATCCTTGAACATATGGTTTTCTTGACTCTAGTTATTTGATCTAGAATTGTTCATTCAAGTAGACCCTGGTAATGTGGGCACACATGTCTGTGAATCTAAGGACTGTCTCTATCTTTATTTCTCCTCACTATTTTCACATGGTCTCTGATTCCAGAAATACAAAAGACAATTTAAATAATGTAAATCCTTATCTTTTACAAGGCAAAATGCATATTCATATAGTTTGGAGGAATTATTTAGTTAACATTTAATCAATTCAGATTTAAAAGGATCGAAGAGATCACTCAGTCTAACATATACCCGAAAGGGGAAAAAAAGACAAAAACACAACTACCCCCCAAAAAAACAACCCAACAAATCTTGCTATAGTAAATAAACATGCGACCATCCAATCACAATTTAACAAAATACAGTTACATGAAAACTGATTGCCTCTTGAAATAGCATGTGGTATCTTTAAAGGTTGGCTCCTAACTGCATAATTCTTCCCTCCTAATCATGATGATCCAGATAAGGTGAAAGACCTTCTATCTTAGACATCATCAGAATGTCTGCTGCCTCTCCCCATTCTGTAATCTTCTATGTTTGTGCATTGGGGGGTGGGGAGAAGGAAAGGAGAAAGCAGGGATGAAGGGCGAATGATGCTGTATGGCTGATAAAAATATAGGAAGCCCCAAATCCTCTGAACTTTCTTTGGACAAAGAAGGCTGCCAAGATTTCTAATTTTTAGATAAGATCATCTCCCTCCCTTGGGCCTTTATGATTAGTATTTCATTCATTCATTCAATTATTCACTTATTTATTTGAATTTTATTCTACTGCCTTTTATACCTCAACCAAATTGGATAATTCACAGTTCTTGCATTTTGACCCACCTTTCCCAGTTTCTGTACTTTTGGCTAATTCACTTCCTATTCATAGGATGTTTTCTAAGACTCAGATCAGGTTACTACCTTCTTTCTATACAAAGTCGACACAAAAGATAGCTTCCCTTCCTTGAATGATCATCCTGGTTTTGTTTAGTACTTTAGTACATACTTATCAACTTTTAACGAGTTTTACAGTGATCTATGTATAATTGTATTCATCTCTGCCAAACACAATGATTTTCAAATAACATGCTTACAAGTGCTAATTTAAAACAGATTTTTATTTTATCCATTCAATCTCCAATTACATGAACTTATGGTGTATTGTTAGTGGGATAGTTGTTTTAAACTTCTGGAGACAAAAAAAAAATTCATGAAATGTTTAAACTCGAAGTAACTCTATAGCATAGACTTTTACAGTGACAAAGACCCACAGACACAAGCTTCTCATTTTATAAAAAAGAAAATTTAGACTAAAGGAAATCATATATCACACTGTTAATAAACAGAAAGTCTAGATTTGAAGGCAGGCCTTCTATTTCCAAGACCTATCTTACTTTTGCTACACCGTGATTGTCTTTTTTTCTTTCACATAAAATTAAATATTCTAGGGTCATTTTTTCACCCTAATACTGATCAGTTTACAACAAGATCTGTTCTGATAAATGAAGCACAATTGCTCTCGGATGATTAGCTATTTTAAAATAGCCACCAAAATAGCAATACTTCTCTCAACATCACCAGACACCTCAGTACCAAGGAAGTTTCTTTTTTTTTTTTTTCTCATTCATTAAAATTTGTAATGAGAGGAAAGGATGTGAATATGCAATGGTTGTTTGCAGGCACTTTTAAAATTGATAGTTATAAGTGTTTACAATACAAATTCAAAGTGATTACATTATGATTAGGTCTTGCTTATGTGTCTTGTAAGGAACCACACAATCTGCATCCAAAACAGCAATTTCTTTTGAATATTGGGTCTTGATTAGCACCATTGCTAAGTTTGATGATGACATCTTTTCCATTTGGTTCTGATTAGAGTTTCCTATGGCCTGACATTCTTAAAGCCTACTGAAGTTTAGGGAGAGAATAGGACAGTGATGAGAACTTTTAATTGTGAGATAGTCTACTTATTCTCCATTTATCTATGGGGATAGTCACTTCCTCTTACTAGATCTCCATTTTCTTCTGTGTAAAATGAGAGATTTAAGTTAGATGACTTCTTATATAATTTCTATACCATACAAAATGCATATATTTCTACCTAAAGTGAGATAACCTCCTATTGCTACCCACATAGTTGCATTATTGAAACCTACATCTATTAGACTTGGGATTTTAAAGGATAAATGAATATTAAGAGAAACAGAGGAAAAAAAGGTATTCCAACTATATGAATGAAGTAGGTATAATAAAAGAAATAAGAATAAGTATCATCCAAAAGGACCCCATAGAACCCAGCAGGGTGGGAGAATGAGCCCAGTATAAGCTGTCATTGTTCACTGCTTCCCCAAGTTGCAAACTCATTCAGAAGTGAAATAATAACCAAGGCTTTTTAGAGTGAAAGAAGAATTCTTTAATTGTTTCTTGGGGGAAGGGGGTGTGCTCCCTATTGGGAGCTAATACAGAAGTGAGAGCAAGCTTTATACTGCTACTTTGATTCTCACTCCCTCCTCTGAGGCTTGGTTTGGTTTGAGTCCACCCTGTTCCGTGCCTTATATATTGCTCCTAGATATGTTGCCCTTCCTGGTCACACATCCCATGTTCAAAGATGCTGCCTAACCCTGCCCTCAAGATATATTGGCTGATTTTTGTTTTAATACTTTATATCCTTTATTTGAACTCTGAAGTGCAGCAAGTTTCCTAATTCACAAATTGATTGATTGGAGATATCTTAACAAGATGTTTTTACCTCCCTCCTCCTTGAACTGTTTTACTATCTTTGTGGAAACCTAACTGTTAGCATTTCTTGCAATAAGCAACTTGGGTTCAGGAAGAAAGCATGATCAGCTTGGTTGAATCATGAACTCTGATCATATTGGAGAGTGGTAGGACATAAAGTCAAAGAACATATGAACATTGACTTATTTGAGATTGAAATAATTACAAAGATAATCTCATTCATGATCCTTTCCTAATCATCAATTGTTGTGTTCTCTTCTTTTCTTAAATATGATGGTTCTCTGGGAGCAGATTTCTCAGGGGGCTTCTGGAGGCAGCCTTGGTTTCAGTTCAGATCAATAATCACCTCAAATGCAGCCAGCTATTAAAAGTTCAAATCCTTTATTGTCTCTTCCAAAATAGCCCGATTAGTTTTCTTAGAGGCCTATCTCCCTCTTTGGTTCCATGAGCTCTTGCAGCTTGTCCTTTGACTCTTCCAGCTTCAGCTTCAGCCTCCAGCTCCCTCTGAATCTCCAGTTCTGAATTTCCCAACTGAATTCTGGCTCTGTCAATCTCCTAAACTCTCTTCTGACTCTTCTGGGAGACTTCTAGCTTATAAAAACTCTCTAAAGGTGTGAAATCTAAAGTGTGACCTCTAATTAGTGTAAACTCTCTTAAAGGTGTGAGCTCTGTGTGACCTCTACTGTGTGAATTCTCCCAAAGGTGTGAACTCCAAAGGTGTGAACCAATTACATAAGCATTGCTTCTATCAACTCTACTGAGTTAACACTTTGTAAGGATTCTAATAATCAATTTTGTTTATGACTCTTTTATAAGCCAATGGGATCAAAACTCAAAAAGAAATGGAGGCCAGTATTCCTTACATAAGGATCTCTCTGGGACGCATATTTGCTTAGTTTTAAAATGTAATGTTATCTGTGTTTTAGAGTATATTTTATTTATTGTGTTAAATATTTCCCAATTATGTTTTAATCTTGACAAACTTCATTCAGGAGTATTGTGGAGCAAATGTGGTTGACACCTCTCATCTAAGTTATATTTGATAAGAAAATCCCCAGGTCTTGGGAAATTCAAAACTGTTTTTGGACAGTTAAATGTTAACATGCATTTTTTTATACTAAACAGACTTTCTCCTCATTTCTTCTTCCCTTTGGGATAAGTAATTGGGAAGGTAGATTGAAGTGAGATCATAGAAGGACTTGAATATCAAACTGAGCATTTGAGACTTCATCCAGGAGACAATGCACACCCCTTAATGGTTTTTGAGCAAAGAAAAGCCTAAACATTTTACAATAGAATAGGAAATTTAGAATATTTTCTTATGTCTTAAGAATGAGGTATATTTCCATTCCAAATACTTGGCAAATTTAAAATTATACCAACTAATTAAGCTGCAATAAAGTACCCTATCCTAAAGTTATAATGAATGTTCTTGATTTTTTGGCAACCTAGACTATAATACACCAGTAATATATTGATTACTAAATTAAATGGTCTTTTCTCAGTCCTCATTCTTTCTGACTTCTGTAACATTTGAGACTATAGATTTCTACTTGGCTGTGATTTTTTTGGGTTCTCTTCAATTTCTGTGTTCTTTGCTGGATCTTCACCTGTCATTCCCACTGATTCTACAGGTCCTTGAAGCTTCTTCCCTGGAGATATTGGTTATGTCTAAATAATATTATGCTTGGTAATCAAATGAGTTCCTATGAGTTCAATTATAATCTGTATGCAAATGATTATCAGATTTATATATACTTCCTTATTCTCTCTTCTGAATGTCAGTTCTGCATAATAATCTGTGTATTAGACATTTCAAGGTGAATGTATGATAGTTATTTCAAACTTTTCATGTCCCAAAGTGAACTGATCTTTTCACACCAGACCAAACCGTTTGGTTCCATTTCTCATTCACTTTTGAGATCAACCATTCTTCTAGTCACCTAGGATTGTCAACTGCATGATATCTACAATTTCTCATTCCTACTTACCCTATTCGTCAAATCCATTGACAATTTTTGTCATTACTTTTCCAACATCTTTGGTTGTAGTTCTTTCCATGCATTAATCCACTACCGTATTTCAGGAATTTATTACTTCTTGATTGAACTACTATTGGTTCCTGATTCTAAACTCTCATTAGTATTCATCCTCAATAGAGATACCTAATGGAGATCTGTTCATCTTTTATTCCTTTTCTATTGTTTTTCCCATTTGTTAGAAGTCTTAAATTGAAACTCCTTTGTATAAAATTTTAAGATTTTTACCACTTGGTCCCTTTTTACTTTTTTAGTTGTCATGTATTACATATAGTCTGTGATCCAACTTTATTGATTTATGTTCCTCATACATAGCATTCAATTGTTGTTCTTTACATTTTTTGCATTGGATTCCTTTCCCTCTTTGAATTCTGTATCTATATGTTAGAATCCCCAACTTCTTTGAAGGCTCAGTCCAAATAACACATTCTGCAAAGAGCATTGCTTTAACCTTTCAACTGTTACTAACTTTTTAAAAGTTGCCTTCCAAGTGCTTTGTATTTATCATCTAAATATCTACAACTGTACGGCTCTCCACTATTAGAATGTAAGATTCTTGATGGCATAAACTATTTTAATATTTCTTTCTTTCTCTAGTGTTCCACAGAGTAGTTAGAAAGATAGACCCTTAAGAAAGTTAAGTGATCCCAGTCTGTATAAAGGATGCAGTAAACCTCTCCTAAGAGTGAATTATTCCTTTGCAGGGGAAAATGGGAAACTGACAGCCTGGAGCTAACAGACAATGTTCAGAAAAACTTTTTTTAAAAAGTGTAAGAAATTTAGACGACATTTTTTAAGTGGAAGGTCACTGGATGTTTCTCCTTTGAATACAGAAAACAAACTTGACACTATGAATTCCTTCTTTGGGGAATTTCACACTTTTCTTGGGTCTACTCATTGTCAAGGAGAAAACTCAAGATTTTAGTTTCATATATTTCAATCTAGATATTTTATGGAGACCTCCACTAATGCTCTTTTGCAGGGTATCAGCCTGGAATAAAAGTGTCACTGGGTTTTCTATATTTATGCCAGAGGACTCCAAGTTCTAGCAGATCCAGCCATCTAAAAATAAATTATATTATATAAAGAGTTAGAAATAGACCATGCATCTGATATGTAAGGACAAAACTTTGTTAGTGAAGAGAAAGTTAGCCCCAAGTATTGAGTTTATGAGGTCAGCTACATGCCACAGTAGATAGCATGGAATCAGGAAGTGTCATCTTCCTGAATTCAAATCTGACCTGAGATACTTATCAGCTGCATGATCTTGGGTATGACACTTACCCTTGTTTGCCTCAGTTTTTTCATCTGTCAAATAAACTGGATAAGGAATTGGTAAACAATGCAATATATTTACCAACAAAACCTGAATGGAGTCACAAAGAATCAGAAAATTGACAACAACTGAACAACAAATGAGTTTATTTGTCCATGGCAACTCATGAAGTCTTAAAAGAGTTTCTCATTGCCTCAGCTAAAGAGAATAGTTAGTTCTTAGAGCAATGGAAATGGAGTCTTAATAGACTTGTGTTCAAATCCTGTCTCAACCATTTCCTAGCAAGGTGTGTAACTTTGTGTAAGTCTTTATGGCTCAATTTTCTCATCTATAGAATAGATATATCACCTACAGAATTGAGAAAATCAAAAGAAGTGGCATCTAAAGTTTCTTAGTTAATGTGTTAAATGCTATATAAATAATTATTTTCACCTTTTTTGTTTGCTTTTTCTTTCTCATGATTTTCCTCTTTTATTCTGATTTTTCTCCTACAATATAATTAATAGGAAAAAGCTTTTTTAAATGACTGAACATAAATAACCTTTATTAGCTTTTTGTCTTGTGGATGGAGGGACAATTTTCTTTTCAATCTCAAAATATTACAAAAGTAATTGTTGAAAATTATCTTTACATACAATTGGAAAAATAAAATACTATTAATTTTAACAAGTATTAATAGAAAATAAAATAAAATTTTAAAAATGCTTTGTAAATGTTAATTATCATCGTTAATAGAAAGAGTACACATTCCATTACAGTCACAGATGCTTTAAGAACTAAAGAATTTTATTGAAGGTAGAATTTCAGACCACTTAGGCTAGGCTTTGTGTGGGACAGTAGAGATCATAAAACCAATCAGAGACTCAGAGTAAAGAAAACAAAAAGGACTTTATTAGGATCTCATGAAAAAGGGCATCTCCCATCTGACAAGGTGTTTGTCCGTAAAAGGAGTACAAAATAAAAACTGTAAAACACAATATTGAATAACCTGAATGCAGAAGCCCTCACCTTCCTGGCTATCCTTTTCCCCCATTATTTGGGGGAATGTGTATTTACATTCTAATCTAACCCAGAAACAAAAAAATAAATTGTCTTTAAAATAGGTACTTAAATGCTAATTAAGAAGTGGTGGGAAAAGGGAGGGGACAAACACCTGCAACATTTTCAGCTATAGCTCTGCTTGTTATCATAAAGTCTCAAGTCACAATTAAGCTATATAAGGCTTTAATCCATGAGAGTATCTTTAATTAATTCTACACAATCCCTCCTCTTTTTATTTATTATCTTCAAAGGATAATACCATTCTCACACCGTTCTTGATACATTTCCTCAACCATTTTGTTCTCAGTCTCTAATCCCTTTGGACCTATTTTGTCCTTTTCCTCTACTGGGGTCCATTCTTGTCTAACTAGACTTCCCTTCCAGTTGTTCAATCTTTCTTCCATGGAAATCCCAATCATGTCCCTGAGGTTAAATTGTCCCTGTAAAACCTACTTGTGGGCCATCCCATGGATTAGCCCACAACAGCATCCTTCCTTGTGTCTTTTCCCTTCCTCCTTACCACATGGTATTTCTCTTAACTGCACCATGCTTCCTGATCCCACTTCTCCCTAAACTCTTTTAGGATGTTAAGTCCCTTTCAGGATTTAGCCTGTCAGCTAAGGCATGCCCCAACTTCATGGGGTACTTCTTTTCCACTGCGAAATTTTGAGTTCCCATAAGGAACTTATAAAAACCCTTTCCTTGCTAACTATATGCTCTCTCAATTTGACAACAAATCCAGTGACCTTTATAAGGTTAGTAATTATTTCATGCCCTGGAGTCTAATGAGCCTATTCAACATATAAATTATGATTTTGCACCCTCACCTATCACTCCAACCATTTGTGTCCACCTGTAATTGTGAAGACCGCGTATTTTAAAATCAGCCGGAGTCAGGAATTCAGGTTAGGAGAAAATCGTCAGTCTTTATTCTCAGTGAAGAAAGATCGGAAGTGGAAGAGAATGGGCAATAGCAATGTGTGTAGCTGAGTCAAGAAGCTAGCTAGACCAACAGCCACACGACCAGCAGCTGGGAGTATGGAACCCAGGCCAATCTCTCCCAGGTTCTCTTCCTGTCTTCCTCTGCCTCCACCCACCAAAATCGTCATTTCCTATGCAACACATCAGGACTTGCACAGAGAGTGGGCAGGGACCATTTTTTATCCAATCATATATATTAATAGAGTATAGCCCAATTACTATTTAGCCTCCCGTGCTTGGGACCTCAGTGCATCAACTCAAGCTTCAGCCCATTACATGTAATTAGAAAAGGTAAACTTTTACAAATAAAAATATCTATCAGCAACAGCAAAATACTAAATGAAACATATATGCAACTAGCAGCAGATAAATGATTAGGTCAAATACTTAATTTCTTAAAGAACACATATTTTCAGATAGAAAACTACAAGGGCTTACTTGTATACTTGACCTGATTATAGAAATTTGCTATAAGAAGAAAAAGCAGGGATATGATTACAATAAAAAACTGGTCCTTCAGACCTCAACCTAAGAGCACATACATGACAGAATAAAGCATCCTGAGGTAATTGTAGGAAATACATATTACAGCCAGGTTTGGAAATAATCAGGTAGGTTCTTATTTAAAGGAACATCACTGGGAAACTGAGTCAGAAGGATCCTACTTTAAGCAGAGGCCAAGTTTGTCCTCCCAACTCTTGCCCAGATGCTAATCCTCACTTGTAACAATTCTGGATCATATTCCTTTGAGTAGCTTGTAGCATAATCCTTTCAGATGGTAAATTATTGGCTTGATGATCCATCAGACAATTGTATCTGAACTCACAACTCCAAATAATGCCAGCTACACTCCCAAGAGATTTTATCTCAAATAGCAAATCTCATTAATCAAAACTTCAGGTGAAATTAGCTTTCAAGGATTACATATCCTAAATAAGAATTGACTATGATTTCATAGATTGATAACAGTAAGAGATCCATCCTAGAAAGTTCACAGCTTATCTTTAAACCTACGTAGATAGATTTTAAATCCAGCATTACATTTATCATTTTACTTTAAGATGCTCAATAACCAATAAATATCGAAACATGTTATTAACCATGTTCAAAAGAACAGACATAGCACTGTTCTGATAATCTCTCTAAACAATGAGAACAGTTTTAAAATGACTTAATACAACCAATTAAAACTCACATAGAATATAGAATATATTGTACTAACTTCATATTAAAGAATCCTATCAGAATTAATAATAATTTCTTTATCCTAAAAAATGTTAATTCAACTTTTTCTAATCAAAGAGTCCCTAATATATATATATATATATATATATATATATAAATAACAGGTTCAACATCAATATTGTTAAAATTCCTCTAAGCACAAACATTCCCATCTCCCACCAACACATTCCTAATTGAAAAGTCAGTTTTAGAGGTTCCTCCAAAATGCCTTTAAGCCTGGTGTTCTCAGCTTCCAGAGTGCAGTCTAATTCATCTGTAATATCTGGTAAGGTACTTCCACTCTGCTTCTTCTAGGATTTAGTAATTACCTATTTTCCTACAAACTGCAAACTCCAAAGATGTTGAGGTTATCAGCAATCTTTATTTCCTAAGGGCTAAAAAGGAATGAAGATACCAGTAAATAATTTCGTAAAAACTAATCATTTTTTTCAAAAGAGCGTACAAAGGAAGGACAAATCCAACCTTCTGTTTTTAAAGTCCAAGCAGGGAATAGGATATGTAAATGTAGTCTGTATGCGACTGGAGACTTCTAAACCCTATTAAAAGTCCAACAAATTTTCCAAAGCCCACTTTTAAGGGCCACAATCTTGTGCCCTTAACACACCACCTGCTTTTTTTTTTTTTTTTTTTTTTTTTTTTTTAAGGTCCAAGGAGGGAAAAGGACATGCAAAAGGGGTCTGTTTGTGTTTGAGGAAGAATAGGAAGAATAGGGACTTCTAAACCCTGCTACAAGTCTAATAGATTTTGCAAAGTCTACCTTTAAGAGGTAAAAGTTTATGCCAAACAGACAAACTTGCTTGTCTTTTTTTTTTTAATCCTGGGAGGAAAAAAGACAGGTACAGGGAATATTTCTGTGTTTGCGGAATGAGAAACTTTTTTTTTTTAAGTTTTTTATTTTCAAAATATATGCATAGATAACTTTTTACTACTGATCCTTGCAAAATCTTATGTTCCAAATTTTCCCTCCTCTCCCTCCACTTCCTATATAGCATGTAATCCAATATATGTTAAACATGTTTAAAAGAAAATATGTTAAATCAAATATATGTATAGATATTTATACAGTTTGCATGCTAAACAAGAAAAATCATATCAAAAGGAAAAATAAAATGAGAAAGAAAACAAAATGGTAGCAAATAACAACAAAAAGAATAAAAATGCTACATTGTTATCCACATTCAATTCTCACGGTCCTCTCTCTGGGTATAGATGGCTCTCTTCATCACAAGATTATTAGAACTGCCTAAGAGGGACTTCTAAACCCTACTAAAAATCCAATAGATTTTCTGAAGTCGGCTTTTAAGGGGCAAAACCTTGTGTCAAACCAACAAACTTGGTATTTTGTGTTTTTGTTTTTTAAATGCTCAGGGGGAAAAAAGAATAGACAAAGGGAGTGCTTATGTGTTTGGTGGAGAGGAGGGATTTCCAAACCCTGCTACAAATCTTATTTTTACCCTCAAATAAAAGTAAACCAAACAACATCTCCTATGTTTCCAGATCACTTCTGAGAATAGTTTTAATTCTTTAACAGAGCAATAATATGTGGTAGGGGACACAGATCTCTATATTACCCAAATTAGGCATGCCCAAACCATTTTAGGTTACCCATATTAACTCCTTATTTCTCTTGTGAATCAGCTCCCTATGGCTTACCTTTGATCTTTTTTCTTTTCTACCTGTTCCAAGGTAATTTAGTCTCTAGCATCAATTTAGTCATCTTTTTCTTTAGAATATGATTCATTCTTTCCACTTTCCCTAATGAGGGCAAATGCCCACG
Organism: Sarcophilus harrisii; assembly: GCF_902635505.1. Lineage (NCBI taxonomy): Eukaryota > Metazoa > Chordata > Mammalia > Dasyuromorphia > Dasyuridae > Sarcophilus > Sarcophilus harrisii. The sequence goes on along the minus strand of NC_045426.1, from coordinate 628,154,840 downwards.
TGTGTGGAATTGCCACTCAATTTGCAATCCCTTCCCATTATTTCTTAAAAGATGTTAGAAGTAAAGTATGCTGCATTACCAGAATCAATAGCTTCTACCAATCCATACTTAGATACAATTTTCTTTAATATTATTCCACTAATTCTCCTTAAAGCAGCAGAGTTCAGGGGAAAGCTTTCAGCTATCCCCGCTTTTACTCCACTGGTGTCATTTCATAAAACTTTTTTTTTTTTTAATAGCCTTTTATTTACAGGATATATACATGGGTAACTTTCGCAAACCAATTCAAACCTTTTGTTCCTTTTCCTCTTTCCCCCCCCCTCCCCTGGATGGCGGGATTGTTGTTGGTGTTAAATATTTAAAATATCTTGGATTTTAATGGTGGGTAAGGCCAAATTGTTTTTTCGACAAAAGAATCCGGACTCTGGTTTGACCAATTATTTGGGGGAAAAGGAGGGTGGAAAATATGGGGTTGGAATTCAATGTAATGGTTTTTTGGTCTCCCGGGATTCTTTTTTCTGGGGTTAGTTAGTTCAGTTCATTATTTATTAGAAAGGTTTGGTCGATCCTTCGTTGCTGAGGATGGCCCGGTCCATCAGAACTGGTCATCATATTAAATATTGTTGTTGAAGTATATAATTGATCTCCTGGTCCTGCTCATTTCCTCAAGCATCAGTTCGTGTAAAGGTCTCCCAGGCTTTTCTGAAATCATCCTGTTGGTCATTTCCTTTACAGAACAATAATATTCCTAATATTCATATACCACAATTTATTCAAGCCATTCTCCAACTGATGGACATCCAATTCAGTTTCCGGTTTTAGCCACTACAAAAAGGGGCTGCCCAAACATTGTGCACATAACAGGTCCTTTCCCTTCCTTTATAATCCCAGTAGTAAACACTGCTGGATCAAAGGGAGCACAGTTTGATAACTTTTTAATGGTTCAAATTTTCCTCCAAAATGGTTGGATTCGTTCCAAACCACCAACAATGCATCAATGTCCCAGTTTTCCATCCTCCAACAATCATCATTATTTTTTTCCTGTCATCTTAGCCAATCTGACAGGTGTGTAGTGGTATCTTAGAGTTGTCTTAATTTTGCATCTCTCTGATTAATAATGACTTTGGAGCATTTTCATATGACTAAAATAGTTTCAATTTCTTCATCTGAAATTGTCTGTTCATATCCTTTGACCATTTTTTCCAATTGGAGGAAATGGCTTTGATTTTTTTATAAATTAGAAATTTTTCTTATATATTTTTTGGAAATGAGGTTTTTCAGAACCTTTGACTGTAAAAATATTTTCCCAATTTTTTTTCCTTTTGGTTTTTGTTTTTTAAAAAATTTTTTTTTTTTGGTTTTTTTGTGATGTTGGGATTTTTGGTTTGTTTTGGGGCTGCCTTTTTTCCCGGTTTGGAGGGTAAATATTTTGTGTTTTAATTTTAAATAATTTATTTTTTGTGGGTTCGAAATTTTGGACCTTTTTGGTGGCGGGTTGGTATGGACAATGCCTTAAGGCCAATTTAGTTTAATTTTCCCTTTTTATAAAAGGTAAAGTTTTCTTTTAAAAGTTGGGGGTTTTGCAAAAGGGATTTGGTATATTTATTGTTTTTTTTGAAATAATTTTTTACTGGATTAAATAATTTTTTTTGCCAATTACCAAAAAAGTTTGGTATTGCTTTAAATATAATTTTAGATTTGGGTAAGTTAAAACCTTTTCTTTGGATTTTTTTTTTTTTTAATTTTGAAACTTGGATTTTTGTTTTTCCTATTGAATTTTGTTGTTTTTTTTTTTAATTAAAAGTTTTTTTTGGGAAGTTTGATTTGGTTTAGGCTAAATAAATAGGTGGTTGGGGGTAATATTTTTTTTTATTATTTTGTTTGCCCAAAGAGGTTTTTTAATTTTTTCAATTGGTTGGGAATTTAACTTTTAATTTGTGTGGGTGGTTTGTAATTTTTTATAAAGTTTTATTTTTCCTTGGCGAAAGATTTTAAATATTTTATATTATTGTAGTTATTTAAATGGAATTTCTTTTGTAAATTTCTGATTGTTGGGATTTTTGTTAGTGATATATAAAATGTTGATGACTTATGTGGGTTTTTTTTATAAAAGCAACTTTTTGCTAAAGTTGTGGATTATTTTAATAATTTTTTGGCGGAATTTCTTGGGGTTTCTAAGTATACCATCATGTTATCGGGGAAAGAGTGATAGTTTGGTTTTCTTGTTTTTTTTTTTTAATTCTTTTCTCAGTTTTATTGCTATAGCTAGATTTTCTAACAAATATTTAGTAACGGTGATAGTGGGAACCTTTGTTTACCGATTTGTTGGGAATGGTTTAGTTTGTTCCTTTAATATGATGCTTAACTGATGGTTTTAAATAGATGCTGCTTGATTATTTATTTTAAGGAAAAGTCCATTTATTTCTATACTTTAAGTTTTAAATTAGGAATGGATGTTGGATTTTTTACAAATGCTTTTTTCTGCATCTATTGAGATGATCATATGGTTTTTGTTAATTGGTTATTGACATGGCCAATTATATTGATAGTTTTCCTAATATTGAACCAGCCCTGCATTCCTGGTTTATAAATCCTACTTGATCATAGTGTATTATCTTGGAGATGATTTTCTTGCTTTTTGCTAATATCTTATTTAAGATTTTAGCATCAATTTCATTAAGAGATTGGTCTATAATTTTCTTTTCTCTGTTTTCAGCCTACCTGGTTTAGGTATCATACCATGTCTGTGTCATAGAAGGAATTTGGTGGGACTCCTTCATTCCCTATTTTATCAAATAATTTTATATAGCTTGGGGCAATTGTTTTTAAATGTTTGGTAAAATTCACATGTAAATCCATCTGGTCCTGGGGATTTTTTCTTGGGGATTGTTTAATTGCCTGTTCTATTTTCTTTTCCGGAAATGGGACTATTCAAGCCAATTTACTTCCTCCTCGTTAGTCTGGGAAGTCTATAATTTTTGGAGGTATCCTCCATTTCACTTAGGTTTAAATTTATTTGGCATAAAGTTGAGCAAAATAACTCCTTATTATTTCTCCTTTTCCTCTTCATTGGTTGGAAAGTTCTCCCTTTTCATTTTTAAGAATACTAATTTCATTTTCCTCTCTCCTTTTTCTAATCAGATTTACCAAAGGCTTATCTATTTTTTGGTTTTTTCATAGAACTAAATCTTAGTTTTTATTAATTAGTTCAATAGTTTTTTACTTTCAATATTTTTTTTAATTTTCCTTTTAATTTTTAGAATTTCCAATTTAGTATTTGATTGGGGTTTTAATTTTTTTTAGTTTTTTAGTTGCAAGCCCAATTCATTAATCTTTTCTTTTCTGTTTTATTCCAAGTAAGCCTCTAAGGATATAAAAATTTCCCTCTTTATTACCGCTTTCTTGCATCCCACAAATTTTTGGATGATGTCTCATCATTGTTGGCTTATCTTAGTGAAATTATTAATTTGTATCTATAATTTCCGCCTTCCCCAATCATTCTTTAAAGATGAGATTGTTTAGTTTCCAATTACTTTTGGTCTATTTCCCCTTTTTTGTTGAATGTAGTTTTTATTGCATTGATCTGAAAAAAAGATTTACTTATTTTGCTTTTTGCATTTAATTTTTGAGGTCTTTATGTCTAATATTGGTCAATTTTTGAATAAGGTTCCATGAACTGCCTTTGGAGAAGAAAAGTATATTCCCTTTCTATCTCCCATTCAATTTTCTCCAAAGATAAACATACCTAATTTTTTTCTAATATTCTTTTACTTTTTAATTTCTTTTTCTTATTTGTTTTTGTGGTTTGATTTGTGTAATTCTGGGGGTGAAGGTTGAGATCTCCTACTATTACAGTTTTGTTGTCTATTTCTTCTTGCAACTCTCTTAACTTCTCCTTTTTAGGGAAGTTGAGGCCATACCACTTGGTATATATGTTTTATTGATATTGTTTTCGTTGTTTATGTTACCCTTTAGCAGGGATGTAGTTACCTTTCCTTATTCTTTTAATTAATCAATTTTTACTTTTGCTTGATCTGAGAAGGATGGCTTTCCCTTTTTTGACTTTCACCTGAAGATAATAGTTTGCTCCCGGCCTTTACCTTTACCCTCTATATGATCCCCTCTTTTAAATGTGTTTCTTGTTTAAAACAAATATTGTAGGGTTCCACTTTGATCCAGTCTGCTATCTGCCTCCTCTTTATGGGGGAGTTCATCCCATTCACATTTACGGTTAGAATTACTAAATCTGTATTTCCTGCCATCCTAATACCCCCAGATTATGCTTTACTTATTCTTGCCTCCCCAACCCTCTTTCCCCCTTTTAAACTTATGTACTCCCTCTTGTATCACGATACTTATCCTCTTTATAATCCCTCCCTCCCCCCCTTTGAGTCTTTCCCCCTTCCTTCCCTTATTACTCTTTTTCTTTTCCCTTTTCCTCTCCCCCGTTTTTAATGAGGCGAGAGAGAATTTTCTCTAAAACAAATGTCAATTATTTTTTCTTTGAGCCCTCTGATGAGAGTAAGATTCACACAATGTTCCTCCCCCTCTCTAAATTCCCTCAGATATGATAAGTTTCCTTAGCCTCTTTGTGGGATGTGGTTCCCCTCTTTTTATCCATCCTTCCCACCTTATTCTGCCATCATCCCTTTTCCATATCTACTTCCCTTTTTTATGTTATATCAGTACAATCAAATTATACATGTATTCTTTTTGTATATCCACAACAGAAATACAATCATTTCATAAAACTTAAACTAAATATTTTGGAACCAGCTTCCCTTCTTCTGGAGGAACTCCTTCTCAATACCATCTTATTAATCTTTAGACATATTACACACCTTTCACATATAATTTGTTCTGCAATTACACATATCCCTTTATGCCAAATTTTCTTGCTTTTTCTTCTTTGTTAAAGGAAGAAAGCAAGACAAACCTTTAGGATTAATATTCTAAGTAGCTTTGTACTAAATTTCACAAAATTTATACCATATATCCAGCTGAGCTGATAAAATGTTAAAGCACAGCTTATACATTTTTTACAAATTGCCCAATATACAATTTAACAAGCAATATAGTAGCTTAAATATATTTCATCAAATTAAGAGATACAAGCATGTGACCTCTTTAGGTAAGTTACCAAAGAACCAATGTTTTTTAAATTTAAAATCAAATCAAACACAGGTTTAAATTCATAATAATAATACTTCAATATCAATGCACACATATTTCCAAAATCTTATACCAAAATAAACAAGTTCACAATTTTAGCATGCACTAGTTAATAGTAATTATGTCATACAACTTCAGAATTAGAATTCCAAATTTAAACACACACAGCCCCCAAATTTAAGGTGGAAGAAACCTGCCCTTTCAAGTCCATGCACAGGGGTTTAAGAAATTGGAGGACTTTAGGAATCTGAGGGAAGAAGTTTGTGAGAAATTTGGATTCATGGGTCTGGCTACAGATCTGTGACCCAGTGAATACCCCATCCTCTATGCCAGAAATCTCAGTGGTGGAGTGGGGACCCATGTCAAAGATGTTGGGGCACCAGCACAAACCCTAGAAGAATTCAGGCCAGCCAAAGACACCAGCCTAGCCAGGTTGGATCCCACAAATCTGAGAAGCTTGGAAAATCCCAGCAAATCCTTTGGCATTTTTTTTTCTATAAGCCTCAAATTCTGGCCTCAAAAGGCTTTTAATCGTGTAAATTAGGCCTACTTAAAAATACAATAGACAGGGGGCAACTAGGTGTCTCAGTCCTGGACACTAGTCTTGGAGTCAGCAGGACCTGAATCCAAATCTGATCTTAGACATTTAACACTTCCTAGCTGTGTGACCCTGGGCAAGTCACTTAACCCCAATTGCCTCGGGGGAAAAAAAAAAAAAAAAACCTGCAGTAGACCAATTCAATTTAGCTGAAAAACAGAGGCCAGCAATTTAAAACTTAAATCTCAACACCTCTCCCCTTCCCCCCTCCCCAGTATCTTCTAAAATGTTTTAACTGTTCTATAACTTCAACTATTTCTGTAGATCCAAATTGTCCAATTCTAGGTCCATAGAAATACCAGATTTTTTTTTTCTTTTTGGTGTAGCAGTTAAAAATTTTCCCTATTTCAGAGCTAGTCCTTCCTCTCCCTAGCTAAAAGCTATTCACAGAAGTCCAATTTTGTATAAAACAAGTACTTTTAAAATATTAAACAACTAGATCTTTTTCTTTGTAATTTGGCTGACTGAAGCACAGAAGACAAAACAGAGACTTACAAAGGCTCACAAACACAAACTGCTTTTCTAAATCAGTCAAGCTCTTGTTCTTAGTCCCACCTTGGATTGGAAGCAAGGAGGGAAGTTCTGGAGCCACATGGAATCTTGGGAGCCACGTGGGTTTTGAAGGCTACTTCAAATTTGAATGAATGAGCAGCTGCCCAAACAAAATAGTATTTTTATATACATTTTGGTATTTCATCCCAATTCTTCCTAAAAAGCTCTTTTCCTAGGATACCAGATAGGTTTAGAGCAAGCCACTTTCCTTTCCTGAAGTTCACAGTATCTTATCTTCTTTTAATGGAGGACTCACCCAATCTTATCAAAGGAAAATAGGAGAATCCTTACTGGAACAGCCTAGACTATCCAGATGGCTCAAAAGTTTCTTGGCAGAGGAAAGTCCTTTTTACAGACAGAGTATCTCCCCCCAACCACTTCTTGCTCTTCTGGGCTGTGCTGCATAACTTACCTGACATTTCAAACTTTTCTCAGCTGTTTTATCTCCTGGGCTTGAATTAATCCTCTATTTTTGCTAGCCTACTTCCATTTTTTTTTTTTTTTAATTTTTCCCGAGTGTCTCTCTTCGTGAATTTACCTGATCAGAGCAGGAGTTCCTGAGCCAAGTCCAAGAAACTCCTAAGAACTCTCAAGAGGACACCTGCCCTAGGACTCAATTAGAACTGCCTAAGAGGGACTTCTAAACCCTACTAAAAATCCAATAGATTTTCTGAAGTCGGCTTTTAAGGGGCAAAGCCTTGTGTCAAACCAACAAACCTGGTATTTTGTGTTTTTGTTTTTTAAATGCTCAGGGGGAATTTGGTGGAATTCCTCATAAACAGGAAATATCCCAGAATGAGCCCCAAAACTGTGTGGGACATTAGCTACTACAAAAACAATCAGAAACTCTTAGAGTAAGAAAAAGCAAAAATTATTTGATTATAATCTCATGAGAAAGGGCATCTCCCATATGACTGGGTGTTTGTCAGTAAAAGGGATACCAAGTAAAAACTGCAAAACACAAGATTAAATAGCCTGAAGGCAGACTCCTCTCCCTAACCTGGCTTTTTTGGGGAAGTCCAGACTTAACATTTTAATAAATCTAACCCAGAAACAAAAGAGGTACTTAAATGCTAATTAAAAGGTTGTGGGAAACAGGAAGGGACAAACAACTTAGCTATGGCTCTACTTGTTATTATAAAGTCTCAAATCACAATTATATTTCCATGGGAGTGTCAAACTCAGTTTATTCCATACATTGAACTAAAAGAATATTTAACTAAAAGGAGAGCAAAAGGTTTACTAGTTGGCCAATACTAGTTGAAAATGGTTCAAATTTAGTCATTAAATCATTTTCATTTTGGATTTTGACTCTAATAACTTATTATGATATAACAGTCAATGATTTTTCTTTGGAAGCATTCACACATAATCTACATGACCACCTGTTAAGAATTCTCCAGGAAGAGGATTCTGGGAAGTTGGCAGAATAAATTGATAAATTTCAAACTCTCCAGATTTCCCCTACAAAAAAAAAAACAAATTTGAGCCACAGGGCAAACATAGACTGATGAAAAATCAAGAAGACTTGGGGCAGAACAAGAAGACTTGGGGCAGAACATTGTACTCCTAGTATAATATAAGAGGATCCTGGGGCCAACTGGGTTTGGTTGGAGTCTGTATGAGGAGTCAGGGGTCTGAGTCCCAGCAAATTGAGGAACCTAGACTGATTAGGAATGCTAACCATATACATAGTTACATATAAATGTATCTGTCCTTAACTGTAGCCTGCTTGGAGGAGGTTAGGGGGGATGAAAAGGGAGAAAAAAAGAATACACGGGAAAAAAGTGTGCAGCAGTAAAACAAAAGAATAACCCACAAGAAAACAAAGATGGATACTCTCAAATGTAATCTCTTCTATTATTATATCTTGAAATGGAAATTTATTGTTATATACTTTGAATCTTCCCTAAAGATCTACTGAGTTCATGACAATGTTTCATTCTTATTTTCTTTTTCCTGTTCTGTTATTTCTTATTTTGTATTTAATGCAATAAAGAAAATTAAAAGAAAATTTTCCAGTGGTGATTCTTGAACTGAGAGGAAAATTGGAGAAGATGAGCTAGAATACTAAATTTCTTTCACTTTTATGATAATTTGATTCACTAAATGTAGTTTTCTTTTTTCTTTTTTTTTAATTCTACCAGCTTTTTAAAAATTTTTTTTATTTGTTTTTGCTGAGGCAATTGGGGTTAAGTGACTTACCCAGAGTCACATAGCTAAATGCTTTTTATTTTTCAATATACATGCAATAATAGTTTTTAATATTTACTCTTGCAAAACTTTGTGTTCCCAGTTTTTCTCTCTCCCTTCCAAACTCCATTGTACCCCAGACAGCAAGTACTATGATATAGATTAAACATGTGCAATTCTTCTAAACATATTTCCACATTTATCATGCTGCACAAGAAAAATCAGATTAAAAAGGGAAAAAATGTGAAAAAACAAACAATCAAGCTATCCATAACAACAGAAAATGTGAAAATATTATGTTGTGATCCACTTTAGACCCACAAACCTCTTTCTGGCTGCAGATGGTTCTCTCCATCACAAATTCTATTGGAGTTGCCCTAAATAACCTAATTGTTAAAAAGAGCCATCACAGTTGAATCATCATATAATCTCCTTGCTGTTATATATAATGGTTCTTGGTTTTACTCATTTCACTTAGTATTAGTTCATGTAAATCTCTCCAGGCCTTTCAGAAATCATCCTGCGGATCTTTTCTTCTAGAACAATAATATTCTATAATATTCATATACCACAACTTATTTAGTCATTCCCCAATTGATGGGCATCCCCTCAGTTTTCAGTACCTTGTCACAACAAAAAGAGCTCCCACAAACATTTTTGCACATGTGGGTCCTTTTCCTTTTTTTATGATGGAGACACAAACCCAATTGTGACACTGCTGGATCAAAGGGTATGTACAGTTTGATAACCCTTTGGGCACAATTCCAAATTGTTGTCCAGAATGGTTGGATCCGTTCACAACTCTACCAATAACGCATCAGTGTCCCAGTTTTCCCACAGCTCTTCCAACATTCATCATTATCTTTTCCTGTCATCCTAGCCCATCTGAGAGGTGTGTAGTGGTACCAAAAGTTGTTTTAATTTGCATTTCTCTAATCAATCGTGATTTAGAGCAGTAAATATAACTTTAAACAAAAACCATTGGTGTGTCCAGCATTGTGGGCAGTCATATAAAGGCCTGTGACAAAAAAAAAGAAAAGAAAAGAAAAGAAAAAATCATCTATTTCAGGACTTCTTAAACTTTTCCCACTCATAAATGCTTTTTGCTCAAGGAATTTTTATGCAACCTGGTGTATATAGGTATATAAATCAAACATCAAACATTTTCTGATAACATCATAATTTCATGATCCCCACATTTATTTTTTTTATTATAGCTTTTTATTTACAAGATATATGCAGGGGTAATTTTTCAGTGTTGACAATTGCAAAACCTTTTGTTCCAACTTTTCCTCTCCTTCCCCACCCTTCCCCCAGATGGCAGGTTGACCAATATATGTTAAATATGTTAAAGTATAAATTAAATACAATATATGTATACATGTCCTAACAGTTATTTTGCTGTACAACAAGAATTGGACTTTCAAATATTGTACAATTAGCCTGTGAAGGAAATCAAAAATGCAGGCGGACAAAAATAGAGGGATTGCGAATTCTATGTAGTGGTTCAGTCATCTCCCGGAGATTTTTCCCTGGGTGTAGCTGGTTCAGTTCATTACTGCTGCTCATTTCACTCAGCATTAGTTCATCAGGCCCTACATTTAGTCTTGTGACACCAAATGAAGTCCTGACTAAAATGTAAGAAGATTTGATCTATTCTAACCTAATCAATTTTTTTAGGTGTGATATGGGATTCAGATGAAATGTCATATATACTCTTGAAAAACTAAAAAGACTGTATAATCTTGACAAGTTACTTCTGTTTGCCTAGTCTCAGTCTCCTCATTACTAAAAAGAGAGAACTGAATTATATGAGAACCAAGATCCATTCCACTGGTGATATTCTACATTCCAAGTTTTTCTTTTCACCATTTGTTCATTTAAACCATTTTTCCTCTAATAATCTATGGTCTATGGGCTGATATTTTATATTTTAAAATCATTGACACCTTTGATATTTTATATTTTAAAGTTATTTTCTGAATATATAAAGTTCTTATATAAACGTTCACAAAAGGATTTGTTTCTTCTAATTCAACATTTTCTATATTTTCACTATTACAGACTGGCATCAAATATAGAATAGAAACAATATCCTAAACCATATATAAAAATTTCTACCACTGCATATAAATTTAGAAAATCACACATTCACATTATCTCTAATCTATTGTGTTTTTATTTATTTTGTTAAATATTTATAAATTACTTTTTAATATGGTTCACTGGCAGCAGTGTGGTGGATCTCTCTGATCTACATTCTAGGAATCCCAGAATAAAAATTATTCATCAAGAGTTCAAATCAGAGACAGAGAGAAGGGAGAAGGAGGAGGGAGAAGGGTGGAAGAGATGGAGAAGGGAAGAGACACAAAGACAGAGAGAGATAGAGACAGAAAGAGACAGAGAGATAAAGAGAGACAGAGAGAGAGGAGAGAGACAGAGAGAAACAGAGAGACAGAGAGAGGGAGTGACAGAAAGAGAGGCTAGAAGGGTAACATGAATTACTGATTGTGCTCAGATGGAAGGCTTTAAATTATTGGCTCTTATAACTGATTTTGGAAGAAAAAAATGGAAAATAGGAAAGCTATCACAGGATTAGAGGGTATGCTAATTGCTGATATTCAAAGGAGGAAAGGGAGATGGAGAACAAAGGTAAGTTTGATTTCAAATTCTAGTAAAATTCTAGGGAGGAAAACCTAATTAAAGGGATGACATATGAAACATGAAAATAACCCATTTCCTGTGTGTTGGTGTTGAAAACTGAGCCAAGTACACACAAAGCTTAAAGTACAGCATTAATAAACCATAAAAGCATGAGCAAACGGGATGATGCAGGAGACCATCTGTGGAAATACTACCAAGTGATAACATGCAGACATTAACATCTGGAGAGTGATCTGTCTTAGGAGAAATTTGCTGAGAATTGAATAATGATGTCTTCATTCTAAGCTGTCTGGGGAGTTTCCTTACTAGGGTGTAGTGTGTTTATATGTCCTCTGTATCCTCTTTCTAACTCTCTCTCTCTGTCTGTCTCTGTCTCTGTCTTTCTGTCTCTCTCTGTCTCTGTCTCTGTCTGTCTGTCTGTCTCTCTCTGTCTCTGTCTCTCTCTCTCTCTCTCTCTCTCCCTCTCTCTTTCTCTGTGTGTGTGTGCGTTTTTCTGTTTCTCTCTGTGTGTCTCTCTTTCTCTCTCTATGTCTCTGTCTCTCTGTCTTTTTCTCTCTCCCTCTCCCTCTCCCTCTCTCTCTTTTCTATGTGTGTCTGCGCGTTTCTCTGTTTCTCTCTGTGTGTCTGTCTTCCTCTCTATCTCTGTCTCTGTCTCTCTCTTTGTGTCCTGCTGCCTCTGTTTCTGTCTCTTTCTGTCTCTCTGTCTCTCTTTTTCTTTATCATTCTCTTTTTTAAAAAATTTTAATAGCTTTTTATTTATAAGTTATGTGCATGGGTAACTTTACAGCATTGACAATTGCCAAACCTTTTGTTCCAATTTTTCCCCTCCTTCTCCCCACCCCCTCCCCCAGATGGCAGGATGACCAATACATGTTAAATATATTAAAGTATAAATTAGATACACAATAAGTATACATGACCAAACTGTTATTTTGCTGTACAAAAAGAATCAGACTCTGAAATAGTGTACAATTAGCCTGTGAAGGAAATCCAAAATGCAGGCAGGCAAAAATATAGGGATTGGGAATTCATTGTAATGCTTCTTAGTCATCTCCCAGAGTTCTTTCGCTGGGCGTAGCTGGTTCAGCTCATTACTGATCTATTGCAACTGATTTGCTTCATCTCATTGCTGAGGATGGCCAGGTCCATCAGAATTGGTCATCATATAGTATTGTTGTTGAAATATATAATGATCTCCTGGCCCTGCTCGTTTCACTCAGCATCAGTTCGTGTAAGTCTCTCCAGGCCTTTCTGAATTCTGAAATCATCCTGTTGGTCATTTCTTACAGAACAATAATATTCCATAATATTCATATACCACAATTTATTCAGCCATTCTCCAATTGATGGATCCACTCAGTTTCCAGTTTCTAGCCACTACAAAGAGGGCTGCCATGAACATTCTTGCACATACAGGTCCCTTTCCCTTCTTTAAGATCTCTTTGGGATATAAGCCCAGTAGTTCTTTATTACTCTATTAAACAGACTTTCATCTCATTTTCCCAATACCTCCCCTCAATTAAATTAACTTTGAAAATTTACTTTTAATACATTGCAGTTTGCTAGTATTATCTAGTATTATTTACTACTATTATTAGCAAAGTAAGCAGAGACATTTAAAAATGAATAGGAATCTGCAATAATGTTATACTAGAGATGATCTGTTTCCCTCTTCTCCCCTTCACATTATTCAGATGGAAATTAGGAAGGAAAGTAACTGGGCAGATAAAAGGGAACAGAAGCTTCTTACACTGGAGGAACCAAGCTAAAAAAAGAGATATGAAATATACTTCATGTGCTCTCACCAACCAGTTATTAATTTTACTACATCCAATCCCATATATTTTTATTAGACTGGGCCATTCTCTGGGCCATTTTCTGTTGCTTCCAACTGGCTTCTGTTTGCTTTTGATTCAGTCAGTAGATGATGTCCACACAGTTTTGACTCATTCTACTGTTTATGAAAACAACATATCTCAGTCTTTGAAATATGGCTGTGCAAGCATGGAGAGTCCCAAACCAACTGTCCTTCATCTTTCTCATTTGCCTTTCTACTCCTACACCTGAAAATCTTTGTGCAAGCTCCTTCACACATTAACATCTGGAAAGTAATCAGTCTTAAAGAGAAATTTGCTGAGAATTAAAAGCCTTGGTGGAAGTTCCTTCAGGACCGAAAGGAATCAGAAACCTGGGAACTCTAAGAAAAGTTGTCTTTTGGACCATTCTAGTTCAGCAAGATTCAATATTTATTGCTCTTCTGACATCTTTATGATTTTTGTTTTTCTAAAATCTTTATGACTTTGTGGAGATCCTTCTAAATCCCCTTGGGTTTTACTTAGTAAAACAGGAATTTACAACATATAATGGGTTAAAGACGAAAAACAATAATACTTTAGGAAATTTGGATTAAGGAACTATTAATTTCCCCATAGAGAATTAAGGAAGATTTCAGAGAATAGATGATGCTTCATTTGGACCTTAAAGGAAGAGAGAAAATTCAATAAATGTAGGTGATATATAAGCATATTCATGAAATAATGAAAAACCTTTTTTAGGGTGAACTTCAGTTGGTTATAGGACAACAGACACAACTTCCTAGACCTGTTCTCATCAAATATAATTCAATTAAAATCAATAAACATTTTAAATTATTACTGTGTAAATAGATTGTCTTTATGACAGAGTGGATCAAAAGGCATAAAGATTTTGGTTCAAGCTCTGCTTTGGATAAATATTTGCCATCTGCCCATAGGCAAATCACTTAATATTGCATTGCTTCAGGCAGCTCTCATATAACAATATATTACCAATAAATTGCTTATCTGAGTTAATGGGAAAAAATGACACTGAGAGTTCCTCATAATGATTAAATAACTGAGTCTGTGTTTATTTTTATGCTTCTTACTTTTTTTTTATATTTATTTTTATATATCTGGTACCCAACACAGTACTTTGCATATATATGTGTGTATATGTGAATATATATACATATGTATATATGAATTATATGCATGCATACATTTATGTATATATATATATTTTTGAAATATGTACATATATTTAAAACACACATACTTTGAAATATATACAAATACATGTGTACAAATATTTTGAAATATATTTATCATTTATATAACTAGATATGTATATATGTATAAATACATGCATGGGTATATATATATGTATGTGTGTGTGTGTGTGTGTGTGTGTGTAGATAGATAGACAGATAGATAGATAGATAGATAGCTTGAAATGATGGAAAAATAACTGGTCTATAGCCAGAGAGACTTGGGCTCAAGTCCTAATTCTCACAAATACTGGTTGTATGGCCCATGGACAGTCACTTAACCTCTCAGTGTTCCGAGGCAGTTCTATGAGATTAGAAGTCGCAGAAAAGGCCCAATCTACATAAAAAATAATGGTTTTCTCATTTTAAAGTTTTCTATGTCAATGAAATTTCTGTTATAGTTTTTCCTTTATTTCTATCTCTATGAATATCTATGGTTATATACATATTAAATAACACATCTATATCTTTATGGTTCTTTATGTCTAGATCTATATTATATATACATATATAACTTTATGAACATGTGTATACAGACATAGTAAGCACTTAGTAAATGCTTGCTTGCTTGAATAATTCATATATATGATGAAAAGCAAGAGTGTTGAGAGGAGATAAATCACAATAGTAAAGGACCTTGAATATATACAGTATAAGAAGCTCTTTCTTTCGTTTGAAAGAATTCTATGTAGCCTGAAAAAGAGAAGACATAAACTGGAGGATGAGATAAAGACAGGTACATTCATTTATGTATTTGAATGCCTGTCTTATGGAATATAGATTAAGCTTTTTCTCGATGACCCTGGAAGACAGGATTAAAAACAACAAGTGGAAGTTACAAAGAGTCACATTAGATCTGGTGTCAACCAAGCAATCAATGAGCCTTCAAATATCCCCTATATGCTAAGGAAAAGTGCAAGGTAGTGAGAATGCAAAGAAACAAAGCATACTATCTTTGCCCACAAGAAGCTCCCATTGTGATGAAACACCAAAGAAATCATTAAATACATGCATGATATATTTAGAGTAAATGGAAGATATCTCAGAGAGAAGACTTTAGAATAAACTTCCTAAAATTTAGGTAAGTCCAAAAGTGGAATAGATTACTTTGAAAAGTGGTGGGATCTTTTTCATTAAATAAAAGACTGCAAGACCACTTGTCAAATATGTTATGGATATGAGTTTGTCCAGATAACCCGTGAGATTTCTTCTAACTCTAAATTGTGTGACAAATATGGATGTGTGTATGTACATTCGTGTTTTCCTATGGGAAGACAGTCCTACACATAGATGTATGTACACTCTTTCATACAGATACTGTGCTGAGCACTGTAGATATTAACATAAAAATAATACAACTGGATGGAGCTTTTCTTGCAGGTTCTACATTACACACTTAAGAGTCAAAGGTCCTCATCATAGCAGGTTGAGGGATCAAAAGAGAATTTTAATGCAAATTTGTTGATATTAAATGGACATTATAGCTCTTCCTCTCCTCATCCCAACAGGCTGTGATGAAGGTTAAATGGAATTCAAGAATGTTTTTTACCAAAAACCTATACTGACACATGAAAGCAAGTAGAAATAGTTATTCATGTTTTTCCTAGAACTACTTGATTCAAATCTAAGACATCTTTCTGCTTCAGACATTACTCTTGCGACCTTAGAAGTTTCATTAATTATGACCGGAACAAAACCAAATGAACTTACCAACCACAAGTACCTAAAGGACTTGAAAGAAGTCCTTTAGTTCTTTCAACTTAAAGTTGAAAGAATTCAGCTTAGCTCAAATTATGAAGACTTTGCTTTGTTTTGCTTTTTATTTTCCCCATAGATCTAATTTCCTCTAGGGCCACTGACACCACTCTATTCCCCTCTGAATGTCAGAAGATTCCAATTTCCTTGCTAACAAGAAGTTAGGCCTTTGATCAGATGGCAGCATGTGAACTTTCAAAATTACCAGTAATCTTTTAATGGGATAATAGCATTTTGATTTTTCCTTAACTTCTGGCATTTGCTGGCTCTGTATTTGTGTGACTTTTCTAAGTCATTCTTGATCTTTTTGAAGATCCAAGGTACTCAAAGCTAAATTAATCTCCCTTGGGGGCATACAAGCAAAAAAAAAAAAAAAAGTTATTCTTCCCCTTTCATTGAATAATTTCCATTTTCAGATATGCACTTAGTTAGAATCCCCACCATAATTAGCTTTCACATAAAAATAAAAAATGCAAAAATGCAAAGGCTAAGCAGAATGTGACATTTGAGAACCTTCTGGACAAGAACAATCAAACAAAAAGAAAAATAAACAAGATATTTTTCAGGGTATCACATAGGATCTTATTTCACATGACATTCATTTTTGTCTTTGTATACTTAACTACCACACAGAAGAAGTTTAATAAATGGTAGCTTATTGACTGCTATATAATTCAATAGTATTAATAATATCACATATTTCTATATCACTTTATAGATTTAAAAAGTATGGCTGGAATTCTTCATAAAAGTAGCCAAAACAGATAATCATTCTCACTGTCTCTGTGTCTCTTTGACTCACTTTGTGTCTCTCCATATGTTTGTCTTGCTCCCACTGTCTCTCTTTCTGTCTGTCTCGATCTCACTTTGTCTGTCTCTCTAGATATGTCTCTCTCCCTCTGTCTCTAGCTTCTTTCTGTGTCTCTGTCTCTATCTCTCTGTGTATCTCTATCTCTGTCTCTCTACCTCTGTCTGTCTGTCTCTCTTTTTCTCTCTCTCCTTTTTCTTTATTCCCTTTAGTCAAGATTTGTGAATTTTCTTTTAAGACATGAAATGCCCTTGTGTCTTTCAACTCACTCATTTTACAGATGAGGAAGCTAAGAAAAGTTAGATACTTTTCCATAATCACATAGTAAATATCTGAGACTGGATTTGAACTCAGATCTTCTTGCCCTATGGTCATTGTAGCACTTTTGGCTCTATTTTTCAACTTTTTAATTCTGTGATTTTATATTTGGCCAAGGTCAAAGAGCTATGAAGTGTGGTAGTTTAAACTTCAACTAAAATATATGATTATAAGAGTAAAAAGAGCTTTGAGGTCTTCTGGTAAAGTCCCCAAGTTTAAGGTTGAGAAATCTAATAGCCATAGAATTTAAATGAAATTAGAGGCCAGACAGTTATTAAATAAGCTACTAGGTAACCAAATCTAGTGCTCTTGTCAGTTTACTATATTGCCCTTATTTAAGTAATAACAAATATCATTTTTCATTCCTTTGTCTCTGAGAGATGAGTGTTAAGATATAGAATCTAATAGTAATTCCAGGATTCTTTGTGCTTTTAAACAGTTCCACCAAAATAATATATATATATATATATATATATATATATATATATATATCCTTTCTAGAAACAGTCTGGAAAGAGAGTCTAACCACTGCAGCCTACAATCCAATTTCGACCTAGTATTCCTTTTTAAATGAAATCTAGTAAACTCAAGTCAGTAGAAAGATTAATTTTTTTTTTACTTTTAATAAACATTACCAAAAAAGCAATCAAACTAGATCCCAAACTGTTCATCCACAAATGAATGTACTGTATATCAGTTGCTGGTTATTAGTTTGATTACTTAATGAATTTCAGATAGTAAAAAGATGAGTTTCTTAGAAAAGAAAATACAGTAATCTCTCTCATAATATATATATGTATATATATTTATAATTTGTGTGTGCATGTCTGTATATACTAATGCTGGATCTTTCTTAGAATTAATCTGTGAATTTCCATTCTAAGATATTGACACTCTTCCCCAAGTAGATATTTGCTGAAAATATTAGATGATCAGAATCCACTCTAAATCAAAGAAATGTTGATATTTTCATATAGCTCTACTTTAATGATAGAATTTAAAGTTAGTAGATTGTAATGGAAAGAATACTGAAATTTGACTCCAAATGATGCCCAGCTTTGCCTCTTGCTAGCTCTATTAGTTTGTAAAACTAATTTACTTTCTTTCAATTTGATTTTCCTTGTAAAAACAATAGGGCTTATAATAATGCTTATATCAAAAACTTTTATAAACATTGGATTTATTGAGAAAATCAAAGAAAATAAATTTATTATGGGGTGGAAATAGATACCCCCTTAAATCTTCCTAGCATAATACTCTACAAATAATAAGCTTAATATGTTTTCTTTTAAATAATTCATAGAAGATTAAACATGGAGTCAAGAAGACATGGAATTAAAATCTACTTCAGATCCTCACTAGTTGTGTGATCTTGGATATGTCACTTAAGGCAAACAACATGCAAATGTGTGTTCATAGAGAAAAATAGGAAATTAGCAAAGGGAAGGAACTAAAATTAAACTAAAGAACTAAAATTAAGAGGAATTTGGGAAGACTATCAATTTAAAAAATGTGATTTTTAGTTCAGACATAAAAGAATATGAGATTGATAAGTAAAGCATATGAATGAGAGTATTCCAGACTCAAGGAATTATCAGAGAAAATGCCAGGAGCCGATAGATAGAATATTCTTATTCATGTGACAGCCAGGAAGCCAGTGTCACTTGATTAAAGAGTTCCTATCAGGGTATAAAAACACTGGAAATGTAGAAGTTAGCAAGGTAATAATTGTCTTTGAATAAAAAACATTCTGTCTTTGATCTTTCAGGCAATTGGGAGCCACCAAAGTTTATTAAGTAGAAGGGGGTGACATGGTTGCCTTTACATTTTAGGAAAATCAGTTTATTGACTAAATGGAGAATGGATTGCAGTAGAGAGAGACTTAAGGCAGGCTGACTCAATAATAGACTATGGCAATAGTCCAGGAGTGATGTGCTATATTCCTGTATTAGAATGGGAGCAGCGTCAGAGAAGAGAAGAGAGTATTTTGGAGAAATTTTGCCAAAGGGAAATTGAAAGATTTTGGCAGTAGTTTGGATAAGGGTGGTAAGAGATGAGGACTTCTGGATGACTCTTAGGTTAGGAGCCTGAGGGAAGTAGGAATAGGTGGGTGGTGTTGCCCATTTCAGTAATAAATAAAAGAGGGAGGAGAGGTTTGGGGGAAATGTAGTACTGGTTTGGACATGAAGAGTTTATAATGTTTAGTGGACATCCAGTTTGAAATCTCTGAAGGGAAGTTGTAAAAATGAGGCTGGAGATTAGCAACGTTTGGGGCAGCATGGAGACATAATTAAACCCATTGGAGCTAATAAAATAAACAATGATTAGAACTGCATCTGTCAAGCCAAGATAAATTTCAGAAGATATTTTTTAACAGGTGGATATTTCAAGTGAAAATGTTTTTCACTGGTATTGTGTGGTCTAATCCTGGATTTGAATGCCATTTTCTATAATTTTTTGTTTGTTTGTTATAGTTGTTTGTGGTATAGTAGTTGTGGTAGGGTATGATATCCTATCTAGACAGAGGGAGGAAAGGAGGAAGGAAAAAAGGGAAGGAAGGAAGAAAGGAAAGAAAGAAGGAAGGAAGGAAGGAAGGAAGGAAGGAAGGAAGGAAGGAAGGAAGGAAGGAAGGAAGGAAGGAAGGAAGGAAGGAAGGAGGAGAGTCTAACCAATTCCAGGCCAACTTTACTCTCAGAGGTTGATGTTTGTCCTTCATTCTCCAAGAGGAGCATGACATCAGGGAGGTGATGCCATGATATGCACGTAAATTGGATTTAAGTGAGAGAAAGGATATGTAACACAGATATAAAAGTGATGGTCAGGAATACTTATTTGGTCTGAGGCTATTGATATGATGGAGCTAAGGCTGGAGACCACAATTATTTTATAAGCTTTTCTAGGAATGGTAGTGTTAATTTAACTATTTTTCCCTAGAGATAAAGATATTAATTGTTGGGTATTGGGAGTATTAGATATGATAAATTCCCATCAATTAGAAGCCCAATCTTCCAAGGTACAAGTTGTAGTGCTAGGTGATGATATCAATTTCTCTGTCATATTTCATTCAAAATAAAAAGGAATAATGGTACACAGTATATTTTGTTTTGTTTTAATCATTCTTGTCTCCTCATAGATATTTATTCCCTAAGAGCAAAATTATATTAATCATTCTTAAGTGACTTTCATTCTTGTTTTTATCCTGATCTTTTTTATATCAGGATGCAGTTTAAGTACCTCCCCCCACATACCTCCACATCTTCATCATAATTGGAGATATTTCTCCTCTGTCAATACACACTGACAGTCAAGTTAAACAATTATCTTTTCTGCATCCTCAATAATAAAGTTCATTGAATGCATGGCAATGAGCATGTGAAAAACACTACAAATATGCATTTATTTGGTTACCTGGGCAATTGGGAGTCATAGAAGATCCCCAATAGAACTATCTGTTTACATTTTAATTAATTATACTTTCAAAATACTATCAGAGGTGAGTTGTTAAGATGTACAAAAAACATTCTTAATTGTACATAAAATATTCAATACAAAATCTGTATTCTAACCACATAGCCAAGTGGAACTCTGTCCCTATAATTATTTAATCACCCACAATTAACCCCAATCTGTCGTCATACATTACAGTCTCAGTATCATGTACTGAAAAACAATTATGTAAGATATTATATTGTTTTCCTTTTTCAGAAAAAAAATGCTTTGACATGATTCTTCCCAACAAACATCATTACATAGTTTAAAATCATGAATGTGTTGAAAAATAAGGCCATAGGGGATTCGAGGCAGAGTGTTATTTGTTTTCTGTATTTTTATATTTCCACCAAGAGACATGGGTTTATGCCTGGCTGCAATACTACCTTGTGACCTTAAGTCACCTCATCTTTCTGGATCTTTTTCTTTGTGGATAAAATGAATATTTTTTGAGCACTGATTTCCTTTGAACTCTGAGATCCTAGGTTCCAATTATCTATGTGTGTGAAAATAAGGTCAGTGATTCTTTAAGTGAAATGTATTTATAAAAATAATTTTAATATCTGAAAAGCAGTGTAGATATTTTTTCACTGAACTATACATCCTATCTTTTATGGTCCTAGAATAAAATTGTCAGAGAGGTTCAAGGAAAGGCTAGAAAGTAATTTGTTTGGGATGTTTTTTTTTTTTTGGTTAAATTCATACCACAAATAGAAAATAAGCTATGTGATGGCTTAACTCTGAGATTCTATAGTTTATATGTTTCCCATGATGAATCTGCACCAACACTAGAGGGAAACCCAGTGATCCTCAGAGATGCTTTGATCCCATTTTATTACCTATAATATGCTTCACTGTGTTTACACCGTGGTTTGAAAAGGAGCAACTGACTTTCTTTGGATTTTATTAATTTTAATATACATTGCTTTATGAGTCATGTTTGGAGAGAAAAATCAGAACAAAAGGTAAAAACCATGGGAGAGAAAAAAGACAAAAAAGAAGTGAACATAGTATGTGTTCATTTTCATTCAATCTCCTTAATTCTTTTTCTTGCTGTGGATGGCATATTCTATCCAAAGTCTATTGGCATTGCTTTAGATCACTGAACTACTGATATGAACCAAGATTTTCATAGTTGATCATCGCACACACTCTTGCTGTTATTGTATACAATGTATTACTGGTTCATGTAAATCGGTTCATGTAAATCTTTCCAGGCCTTTTTATAATAGGCTTGTTTATCATTTTTATAGAACAATAATATTCCATTACTTTCATATACTACAGTTTATTCAGTCATTCCCCAATTATGAGCATTTACTCATTGTCCAATTCTTTGCTACCACAAAAAGAGCTGCTACAAACATTTTTGCACATATATGTCTTTCTTCTTCCTTTATGATTTCCTTGGGATGCAGACCCAGTCATGACATTGCTGGGTCAAAGGATATGCACAGTTTTATAGTTCTTTGGGTATGGTTCCAAATTGGTCTCCAAAATGGTTGGATCATTTCACAAATCCTCCAACTATGGATTAATGTCCAGTTTTCCCAATCCCCTCCAATATTATCATTATTCCTGTCATCTTGACCAATCTGAGAGGTGTGAGGTGGTACCTCAGAGTTGTGTTAATTGCATTTCTCTAATCAATAGTGTTTTAGAGCATTTTTTCATATGACTATAGATAGCTTTTATTTATTCATCTGAAAATTGTTCACATCCTTTGACCATTTATCAGTTGGGGAATAACTTGTATTCTTATAAATTTGACACAGTTCTTTATGTTTTAGAAATGAGACCTTTATCAGAAACACTGGCTGTAAAGATTTTTTCCCAGCTTTACTTTCCTTATAATTTTGTTTCTATTGGTTTAGTTTTGTTTGTGCGAAAACTTTTTAATTTAATGTAATCAAAGTTGCCCATTTTGCCTTCCATAATGTTCTCTAGTTCTTCTTTAGTCATAAATTCTTCTATTCTCCAAATATGTGATAGGTAAATTATCCCTTGTTCTCCTAATTTGTTTATTGTATCATCTTTTATGCTGAAATCATGTATCCATTTTGACCTTATTTTAGTATGGGTTGTGTGATGTAGGTCTATTCTGAGTTTCTGACATATTATTTTCCTATTCTCCCAGCAATTTTTGTTAAATAGTGAGTTCTTATTCCAGAAGCTACAATTTGCAATTTGGGGGTTCATCAAATACTGGATTATTATAGACCTTATTATTGTGTCATGTGTATCTACCTATTCCATTGATCCATCACTCTATTTCTTATCCAGTACCAAATGATTTTGATGCCTGCTGCTTTATAATATATTTTTAGATTTGATACTGTTGTATCACCACACTTTGTAATTTTTTCCCACTAATTCCCTTGGTATTTGTGTGAGAACTGTTTTGTAAGTGTGTCCATACAGCTCTTGATTTGTCTTAGTTTTTATTTGGATTTTAAAGTTGTGTTTTTGAAGGAAGCTCTATGTTTGTGATTTCAGGTCAGTCTAACCTGTCATCTCTTGGTTTAATATTAATCCTGGTTACTCAATATCACATATTCCAGGAACAAAAATAGGTGAATTTTAAAAATTTTTCAATATGTTTTCCCCAACTTCATTTTGCTACTACTGCTTTTCTTACTTACTGTTGCCTCACACTATTAGCAACTTCTCTTTGAAATTATATTTATATGGTATCTATCTTGTATCTACATATCTCATATCTACATTGTTTGCATGTTTTCTCCTCAAATAGAATGTTACTTCCTTGTTAACAGGGATAATTGTTTTTGTCTTTGTTAGTATTGTGTTTAATCCCATGCTTGATACATAATAAGAGATTATAATAAATGTTTATTGAATGATTGGCTCTCTTAGTAGAAATTTTAGGCTAATCCTAAAGTCTCAGACTTTTGGATGGCCTCAGGGTCCATATATTCTAGCCTAACTTTAACAAGAGTTATCTCTAAGTCATTCCCAAGTATTTATTTAGCCACACAAAGAAGTTATCTTTGAAAAAATGTAAATATAATCAATCACTGAAAAATCAAATTAATGATAAGCTATATTCCAGTTTTACATAAACTAGTTAGGAAAGATCTGTATTTGAACCAATGTAATATTAAATACTTATACTTGCTTTCAACTCCTGTCTCCTTGATGAAATTGTTTATATCATCACTTCTTGCTGAAGTCTTCCCTGATTCTTACAATCATACACAATTTTCTTTCCTCAGAATTTCATGACATTTTGCAATTTTAAGCATATTAATTGCTTAATATAAACCAACATAGAATATAAAACATGTTCCCATTTCTATCTGAGGCTGAAACTTAAAGATTTTTCCTGTGCTACTTTTATTTTCTTACTCTGAACTCTTTAATATCAATCTCATTGACTTCTGTAAATTGAAATATCATCTTTATGAAGAATGCCATGAATATATTTATCTAACCCTAGTCTTTTTTCTGAACACAGTCCTGAGTTACTCATTACCCAACTGTATTATGTTTAATACCAAACCTGCCTCTTTTCATAATTCCCCAATTTGTGTCAAGAAATTGCAGCAGCAACATCCTTCCCATCTCCCTTGTTGGGAAACATGAAGTTTTATTTGACTTCTCAATTTCACTCAAATCCCTTATGTTGATTTTACCTTTATAATATTTCTTAAACTCATTCTATTTCCTTACTCATATGGCTACTACAGGTCTTCATCACCTCTGTCTAGATACAGAAATATACTAATTGATTTGCTTTTAGGTTCTATATTCTTCAAACAGTCCTCAGCTCTATTGCCGGAGATCTTCCCAAAATGCAGATCTCTCCATGACATTCTCCCTGCTCAGTAAGTTCTAGTGGCTCCTTATTGACTCCAGGATAAAATTCTAACTTTTTCTTTTTGGTATTTAAAGCCATGGACAATATGTAACCAACTTAGAATACTCTATAAACCCCGAGGTCCAAACAAAACGGCAAACAGAGTTCCACAGCCTGAGGTTGTTCAGTGTATTTACCATGAATTGTATGTATTTGCTTTTTCCCTCTGCCTCTGAGAATTCTTTCTTCTGTCAGTGCTCAGGTCATCCGATGCCTCTGGCATGAGGCTTTTTCTGATCACCCTCACCTCAGGATGCTAGAATAATGCAACTGAAACTAATGAGTGCACATGTGAGTGTGTATATATGCAAATACATCTAAATGTTGTTTTCCCCGATGGAATTATAAGCTACTGACAGAAAGGGTTGTCTTGTATTTATCTTTATATCTCCAATAATAACTGTGCCCTTAATAAAAGTCTGCCAATCAATTGACTGGAGAAGGTTGCAAAGTACATTGTAAAACTTAAGTACTATATGTGCCCTATTATTATTGCTATAATTTTATCAGCATCTCCCTTATTTTCATTTCATATTCAACAAATTAAACCTCCATAACATTTTTGTATTTCTTTATAAAGACTTCTGAGTTCTAATGCATTTTTCTCTGTGTGTTTCATTTCTCCCACTTAAAGGGAGGAAACCGGGGACTTCTTGAACTAGTTCTCTTCCCATCACTTAACATAATGAGTGTAGATAGTAGGAGTATAATAACACATTTTTATTCCATTTATGTAGAATGTCAAAAATAAAAATGATTCTTAGGGGAAGTATTTTTTTTTTTGTTTTCTTATAGATAAGAACTCTAGTCAATGCTCCATCAATCACTCTTAGCCATTGTCCAGGAAATATTAAGGATGACTAATCTTTTCCTCTTTTGAGTTCCTTTGAGACAGGACTAAGCCCTGGCTTTAATTCCCAGTTAAAAGGTTAATTCAATAAGCATAGAAAGCTATGGGGGAGGGAAGGAAGGTGTTTGACCACATCCCCTCCATCCATAAGAGGGCAGCAGTGTCTTGCCTGGACCACTGCTTGTCCAGTCATATATGTGTGGATGTCTATATGTATGTATAAATGTATGTATGTACATACATATGTAGTTACTCATACATGCACATGTGTGCACACGTTCTATACACACATGTATACATATGTGTAACAATATCAATAATAGTTACTTTATAGTATTAAAAGATTTTCTAAATAATTAATATCTTAGCTCTCATTTGAACCTCACTACATAAGTAGTACCATTATGAGGTAGATACCATTAAAATTAGAAAAATGAGGTCCAAGGAGGTCCTGTAATATTTTACAGGTTTTTTTGATGATCCAATGTATTAAAAACTTTTAAAAAGTACATAAACAAAACTTATTAAAGTTGTTACTGAATGATCAAACTTTTGTGAATCATCTCCTTATGATTCATAAATCTACTCTCTCCAACTAATTTGTTCATTTCTTGGGGAACATGATTTTTTACTTTTTCTTGGACTCTACCTATTCCTAGGAGAGGAATAATTGTCATCCAATGAATACTTACTTGTTAATTGTATGGTTCCAGTGTCATGAAGATGAAGCTATGTGTGTTAAATAGATTAATGAACTGCGAGATGAAGCTGGTCATGTTTATATTAACATTTATATTAAAACTCCCTAATATAAGCTCATAGAGCAGGGAGGAGAGATGGATTTTGAGTCCAGCACTGAACTCTGAGAAATGGAGGTGAAATATGAAGTCTGTTAGGTGGTATTTGGAGCTTTTTACCTGAGGTATAAGTTAGGCTAAGATTGGAACCTTTGTGCAGAACTCAGCACAGTGATTTAAGAGACTCAAGTTACAGAGTCAGTATAGTAAGATTAGGGTGAAGGAGAAGTAGCCTCCAGAACAATTTGTTATAGAGGAAAGGCTTGGGTAGCTGCTCAAAGTTCTAGTAGACACTATTCTAATTCCTCTGGAGCTCTTCAGATCCCAAAGGCTTTTGCTTGCTTATTACTTGGAGTTTACTCTTTTGTTCTACTAATTGCAGTATAGGTTATTTTTCATATGCTTTCCCATCTTTTTGATACCTGAAATCCATGTCTTGAGGCCCAATGGGACTCTATTTTATATTTTGTTCTCTATGTTATATCAAATGTCTGGTGATAGTGATTGACACTGGCCCACAGAGGATAGTTTTCAGAACTAGACTAGCATTAGTATATTCCTCCTCCTGGTTCTTTCCCCCATTGTGGAGTTCATATTGATATTCTGCAGCAGCTTTAGTGCCATGAAGCCCCTTTTCCCTCTGAACTATCTTAGTTTGGGTTTCTGCTTCTCTGGGGTCCACGAGCAGCCTTTTGTTTTGTTTTGTTATGTGCCAACTGAAATGTCTAATACATGACTATTTTCCTTTTCTTTGGCATACTTTTTTTGTTTGTTTGTTTTGCTTTGGTTTTTGGTTTTTATGTTTGTTTGATTTTAGTTTGTTTTTTTAATTGTTTGTTTGTTTGCTGTTACTGCTGATCTCTTTCTCCAGAATGATCCTTGAATCTGTCTCATAAAACACCAAGAATTGTCGTGACAGGAAAAAAAAAAAAGCAATCAAGTCAGTTTTCAGGTAGGCAAGGAGGAGGTTGCCTTGGAAATGCAACAAATCCTAGTTAGCTAGAAATGTTCAAGACTTTAATGTAAATGAATCATAGTTTCAGAGTCATGAAATAATAGAATTATGAGGTGCATACTAAAATATAAAGTAGCAGAATATAGATTATGGATTGATGAAGTTGGAATATACCTGGAAACATTAAATCTATGAGGAATTTTAAATTACTCAATGTTGGAATGAAAAGTGATTTTAAACAATATTAGTACATAAAATATTAGAATTGGAAATCATCTGAGTTCCCTCCTTTATATTCATTATCAAAGGCAGTCAGAAAAAATGTAAAAAGCACTTCCTAGAATAACTACATTGTTTAATATTCTTAGTAGCTTATATTATCTAAGTTAAAATTGGTTCCTTATCATTTGATCATGACTTTGGTGCCTTGGTCTTGATCCTGTGCCTTTACCACCAAAACTATGAAATTCCTTTATTATAAGTTGTCCGACCATTGTATATTCAACCAAGCATTTAGGGACAAATAAACTATATTAATGAAAAGACTTTTAAGATTACTATGGGTCTGTCAGTCTCACCCTTTCTCCCTCTTTCTTTCCCTCTGTCTCTGCTCTGTTTCTGTCTGTCTTTCTGTCTGTCTGTCTCTCTCTCTCTGCCTCTCTGTCTCTCTGCCTCTGTCTCTTTCTGTGTTCATGTGTGTCTCTCTCTCTTTCCTTCTTTTTCACACACATGTACAAATCATAAGTAATAAAGTTTTAATTTCTGTGATTTGGTTCATGGTCCAATTTGTCAAAGAATATATAAATGTTATCTGGCACTTGAACACACACACACAAACACAAATAGATATGAACTGCTTTGCAAATTTCAAAATAATATAATTATCGGTATATTTTATAATTGAATAATGAATTATTATGTATATATATACATATGTAAACTTATACATATTTGTCATGGTTGACTATTTTTTTACCCACCCAGTGAAAGTTTAAACTATATCACTGACCATATTGCCTAAAACAGGTGGACCTATGACTTAAGCAAAAAGTCAAACAAAAATAAAAATTTCCCTTAACAAAATGTATCTGTAATATAATTTCCAAAAAATACCATATTTTAAACAGATGTTTTATTTTATCCCCCCACTTAACCATAATACTCTATGTACATAACAGGTGCTCAATAAATATATGTGGCTGGTGATAATGATATTTTACATTTATGTAGTGATTCATATTTTAAAATCACTTATTTATAAATGAGTGATTGAGCAAAATGATTGAAGGAATTGGGAAAAAAAGTGGAATAGTTGCAAAAAGGTTGTAGGAATGTTTCCAAGTTAAGTTACTGCTTTAAATACTCATTAAGGACACAAAGTCATTTGTAGGCAAAAGGAGCTTAAATTGTAAAATTAAATTGACTTTAAACTTCTGCCTCTGTCCTCCTTACAATTAAAAAAAATCTTTAATTTTCAGCTCAATTGGTTGCCTGTTTTAAGAAGCCTAGCTTTCTGGAAAATTTGTGCATATTGAGTAAGGGTGAAAACATGTAATTGAAATGAAGAGTAACACAGATTTTTTTCTTCCATATCTTGTTAACTCAACCTTAAAAATAGTGTCAGCATTAGTTCAATTTGTATGTCCTTCTACCTCTTTCTTGACCCCTTCCCCCAAAAACTAAAAGTTCTTTGAGATAAAAGGACTGAATCATACCTTTCTTTTTCATTTTTGAAATAATCTATCATACTACTTAGAAGGCACAGGATGGCTATTTGAGAAATATTTCTTCATTTGTTATAGTTTTCATTATCAAAAGGAGTCTGAGATGAAGGTCAGGAGCATAGTCAAATCTTTGAATATGTGTAGCATTAAGAACAATGGATCTGCAGTCAGAAGAAATGGATTCAAACTACTTACAAGGTGTATGATGTGAAAATTTCATATAACCACAAATGAATATGCTCTTTATCCATAAACCAGTGAAAATGTTTCAAATCAAAAGACAGTCTTGTTCAAGGAACAGTAAAGATACCACTTTCATTGGATCACAGTGTATTTGGAAGAAAGGCATATAAAGTGAGTGCAGCCTGAAAAGGTTTGGGGCAAGTTATAAAGTGTTTTGAACACTTAGCAGAGGATTTTGTATTTGATCATGAAAATGATAAGAAGCCCCTGAAATTTAGTAAGTAATAATGACCCTATTTATTAGAAGAGTCAGACCTGAGCTTTGAGACGATCACTTTGAAACAGTTTAGTGGAATAGGGATTGGGATGGAGAAGGACTTGCAATAGGAACACCAACCATCAGGCTATTGCAGTAATATAGGTATGAGGTAATGAGCATTATTTTATCTAAAAACATAATTTTTAATTTTTATATCAGCTAGATTAATGTGAACCAATAATACAGAAAAGATACAAATTTTGTGGAGTTATGAAGGATATGATTACTCTTTTCATGACTTTTATGGCTACTAAGTGAAAGAAATAAATCTGTTCTGCTTAAAACCACAGTGGCAAGCATAGGAGTAGGGGAGACTGGATCCAATGGTATTTTGGGGGATGTGTTTGTTTTGAGGCAATTAAGGTAAAGAGAATTGCCCAGAGTCACCCAGTATGTTTTAAATGTCTGAGGTCAGATTGAATTCAGGTTCTCCTGACTCCAGGGCTGGTCCTCTGTTCATTGTTTCATCTAGTTGATTCCATAATGGTACTTTTGAAAGACTTCTAGTCAAGGTTTTTTTCCCCCTCTCAGAGAAGTTATCACAGTTTTTATTGCTTAAGAAGAGGAGAAACTAGCTGCTTTTTTGTACACAAACAGCTCTGAAATTGAATAACGCATCACTTTAAAAAGTCCTGTCCTTTTCTATCTCTTCATTCTCTTATTTTCAATATTCTTTATAATGTGAAAAAATTTCTTTATTTTTTATTGGTTCAACTGTCATCGGTAATATCAAGCACACTATTATCTCAGTTCTCAAGTTTTTTATTGTATTTGTTAATCAAAGCTTTTATTTGCTACTTATACCTCAAGCTAATAAGCACTATCTATATTATTCTGATGATTTCACTTTGTCTCCCAGTAATAGGAATAGGAAAGTATTAGTTCTTCAAAGCCACAGCTTCTGGCTAGCAAAGATATGCAGGTTTCAGAGTTGAGAGAGTTTTACAAAATTTATTGTTCTAAGTTAGAAATTCTTGTTCATTTTCTGGCCAGCTAAGAGAAATGATGATTAAAGATGCCTGAGCTCTCAAGCTTGTTGTTTTTAATTAAAAGTAAAGCAAATTATTTTAATCAAAGAGGAAAAGAAAGGCTAAGTTGATGCCTTCTCTGAGTGGCTGAAACTCAATTTATATCGAGTTAAATCCTTGCATTAACTATATGGTATAGAATTTTGTGGAGCTGTCATTCTTTGGTCACTATTAAAGATTGTAATTTCCTGTACTTGCCTATGGAATTTCAATAGCAAGAATGTACTTGCTTTGTATAATTATCAGATTGAATTTCTTTTTTATTTTAATTTGAGTATTATTAAGCTTAACAGTAAAATTGAATAGTTACCATATACCTGGTTTTGATCAATGTTTTTGACAGTCTCATGTATTTTGATGATGGAAATAAATGAAAAGTTGTGAGATAAAATGTCACATATAAGGAAAAACAAGTAGAGCAACTTTCCTAAAGATGAAAACTAAATAAAGAGAATTATTTGTAATTAGATTGGAAAAAGATTTATGGAACACTCTGCAGGATTCTAAATATTCAAGAAAAGAGATTGTATTCCATTCTAGAGGACAATAGTCTAGGCAAGAGCACTAGATACTGTACTAGGGCACTTTGGGTACGAATAAAAAGAAGTGAAATAATTAGAATGACACCGTAACCTTTGGAATAAAGAACTTTACTTTCCTATGAAAGAGACAAAAAAAAGAAAGTGACCATTCTCTTCCTATCTTTATTTCCATCGAGAAGCCTCATCCATCTGTCTTTAATGGATACCAAGTGAAGTGCAACTAAGTGATCACTGAAATCTGGTGGTTCAAATTTAGGATCTAGATTACTTACAACAGTCTCAAGAGTCAGAACTTGGAAAATGGAAAAGGAGGATGACCCATTTTCTTGTCTTTCAATTTAAAGAAAGTTGTATAATACCTGTATACAACAGGTACCTTATTGAGAAGATTCTGAAGATGATGTTGATATATTAATGTTTAATAATCTGTTGTCTTTTTACTTTTACTCTTCTCAAATTTTAAAAGTGATCCATATTTATATTTAGTGCCTTCTTTCTTGATTGATGCAGGCAACCCCTCCATGTTTTAATAAATGGTTTTGTGAGATATTGTGGCTGAAATAATTATTCTCTCTAATTTCATATAATCTTTTTGATGATGATTCTCTCCCAGAAAATGATATTATATCTACACTTGACTACACTTGAAGCCTTTGCTGCTTGACTTAATTTTAGAAAACGCCAATATCATTGGTGCATGTATATGAAGTATTAAAAAAGAGATCATAGGATAGTGAGGAAGAAAAATAACATATGATGTTAATAATGATAGTGGTGGTGATGAAGATTTTATATATATATATATATATATATACACATATATGCATAATATAATAATATGAAGATATACAAATATAAATATACATAATCCCATATTTTATGTATCTATCTATATGACTTTACTCACTGCATGGTTAAACTTTCCACAGACAAGGACTATGTTTGACCAATATGACAGTCCCAGACCCATCTATCAAATGGCTTTTCTATAAAGAATTATTAATGTTATTGATGAAATAGGAACGTCCATATGATAATGAGGATTTCTTAATTCATTGGAAATAGAAATTTGTTCTTTTGTTAGTATACATTTATTTAAGTAAGTTGTGTTATACTATATTTGGTAAGATATCTTACTGAGAA
The DNA here is from genome assembly GCF_902635505.1 of Sarcophilus harrisii. NCBI lineage: Eukaryota > Metazoa > Chordata > Mammalia > Dasyuromorphia > Dasyuridae > Sarcophilus > Sarcophilus harrisii. The sequence goes on along the minus strand of NC_045426.1, from coordinate 628,122,806 downwards.
GATGTGTGTCTCTTGGCTTAGTACTCACAATTAGGAGGGCATTGAACAATGCAATTGCCTGTCCAGATGACATGAATAAAATTTCTGTTTATAGGAGACCTTCTAAAAAGGCATCTGAGGGTTTTAAAAAGTATCCTGCATAGTGTCTTTAATATTTCCCAAACCAAAACAACTATTTTTGTTTCATTCAAGAGCTTGACAGAGGAGGGAAGAATTGTATTTATTAGGTAAAAATCTCAGTTGGAATAGAACCAAGTTAATTTCTCTAAGCAAAAATTACTTTCCACATTATTCATTTTAATTTTCTGTTTACAGTCCCCAGTTTTTTGAAAAAGAAAGTGAGCAACTAATCTTACTTATGCTCTAGAGGAAATTAGAGAAAAGTGCAACTCCCTAGCAATATATTTTATTGGTTGTGCTTAGTTACATAGTACCCACATAAAGGGTAAAGGAGCCAATGACTTCCACATTTTGGCATAATGAAAAGTGAGGGAAAAAGCTATGAATTTGAATTAAAAAGGCTAGGGTTCAACTCCTTCTTCCTCTATGTGTTACCTTATGACCTTGGATATGTCAACTTAAACTTTCTTGATCTATTTTCCAATCCATAAAATAAACTTGTCAATATAATTGGTGTCTAAGGATATTTCTAGTTGAGTTGAATTTTATTAATTTATACTTGTGATCAGGAAAAGTTATTTCCATTTCAGAGATTTTGAGATGGAAGGAGAAGTGCCATAGTAATGAGAATAAGGGAACTTAACCTGAAATAAAAAATGTGTTAAAAAGCCTGAAAAAGTTGAATGGTACTGGAATGTGAAGAGCATTATGTATAAAATAAAGAATGTCTTATATTATCCAAGAGGCAGATGATGTGGGGGAATGGAAAAATGTGAGGAATGCTATGTATGTGCAATAAGCAAGATTTGACAGTTGATTGGATATAGAGAAGGAAAGGGTCAAGAGAGAATGAGAAATGAAGAATTACTATTAAACTCTTTATCAGGAATGTGCTCCAAAAAACCTAGGAAGACTTATATGAACTGATGTGAAGTGAAGTGAACAAAACCAGCAGAACATTGTACAGAGTGCCAGCAATATTCTAATGATGACTAATTGTAAAAGATAGAGATATTCTGAACAATATGATGATGCAAAACAATTCTGAAGGACTTATGATGAAAAATGCTATTCACCTCCATAGACAGAATTGATGAATTCTGAATGCAGATTGAAGTATAATTTTTCCACTTATTTAATTTTTCTTGTTTGTTTTACAACATGACTAATGTGGAAATACATTTTGCAGGTCTTCACATGCATAATTGCTATCATATTTCTTGTGTTTTTAATGGGTAGGGGAAGAGCAAGAGAGAAGGACAGAATTTAGAACTGTTTTTATTTTAATGAATGTCCAAAAAAAAATGCAAAGTGGCAAATGTTGGGGATGATCTGGGAAAACTGAAACAGTGATGCATTGTTCATGGAGTTGTGCACTGATCCAATCCTTCCGAAAAACAGTTTGAAATTATACCTAAGAGGCTATAAAACTTTCCATGTCATTTGATACAACAATACAGAAATTTTTAAAAATGGAGAAAAAACCTATTTGTACAAAAATATGTATAACAGCTTTTTTTGTGGTGGCAAAAAATTGAAAATTGATGGATCACTCATTCATTGGGGAATGACAGAACAAGTTGTGGTATATGATTGTAATGGAATATTATTGTGCTATGAAAAATGACAAGCAGGATGATTTCAGATAAAGTTTGGAAAGACTTACATGAACTAATGCAAAGTGGAGTGAGTAGATGTAGGAGAAGACCATACACAGAAACAACAATATTGTACAATGAAGGATTGTTAATGATTTAGCTATTCTCTGTAATAAAATAATCCAAGACAATTCCAAAGGACTTATCATGAAAAACGTTCTCTGTCTCCGGAGAAAGAACTAATGTTGTCTGAATATATACTGAAGCATTCTCTCTCTCTCTCTCTCTCTCTCTCTCTCTCTCTCTCTCTCTCTCTCTTCTCTCCCTCCTTCTCTCTTCTTCCTCCCTCTCTCCCTCCTTCCTTCCCTCCTTCCTTTCTTTCTTCCCTTCTTCCTTTCTTCCTCCATCCCTCCCTCTCTCCTTTTTTCTTTCTTTCTTTCTTTTCTTGTTACTTTCATTTCTTGTTTCTTTCCTTCCTTTCTTTCATGAGATTTGTTGCATAAAGGAATTAACATGAAAATATTTTATATGATTACATTTGTATAACCAGATCATTTATCATCAAGGAGGAAAAGGAAGAATAGAGTTTGTAACTCAAAACATTAAAAAAGAAAAGTTAAAAATTGTTTTATAACTAATTGGGAAAATGAAATATTTTTTAAAGGAAATGAAAAACCACAGGGACTTCTTGGCCCAGCCAAAACAAAATTGATGTCAAAATAAATAAAACATAATCTTTTTAAAAATAAAAGAACTCCTCTTCAACCCATGCATTATAATAAAGGTTTGAAAGCTGAATAACAGCCTGGGATTGATAGATGAAAGGGACAACCATTTCTTCTCAGTCCTAAAAACAATTTAAGACTTTCAATATTTAAAGACTTAATTTACATATAGGAATAACTAAAGGTAAATAAAAAATCTAGAGACAGTGAAAGGAACAGAGATTATAAGAGCTAAATAAAAGGACTAGAAATATTCTATTACCTTTCTTGGGACTTAAAGAGCCAAGATAAAAGAGGTAGGAGGCACAGGAAGCAACAATTAAAATGAGAAACTGAGAGGAATTGCAATGAAGGGAGAGATATAGTTAGGTCAGTGGGATAAGAAAACATTTTAGAAGCTTGTATTGGAGCTATTATTTATATTAACCTTTTCAGTGATTGAAGGAATTTCTAGGGGGGGAAAATCTACTCTGTCCCCAACTTTGCCTCTCCAAGTATGTCCAACAATGGACAATATATTATACTTTCTTCATTATTAAATATTTCCTGAACCTTCAAATAAAAAGAAGCAACAAGGCATGCTGAAAGTGCCAGATTTCTCTATAGAGATTTTGCTAAGGATTGCTTCTCAATCATAATGATTGTATCAATAACTTAGAGAAAATATTTACTGATTGAAAGAGAGGCCACTTTGCTGATCTCTGGGAGAAATGCTAGACAAACTGAGAGAGCTCTTCATATGCTATGTTGATGAAAGGAGAACTGAATCTTGGTGCACACAAAGCCATCTGATAGTCCTGTTTTCAGCTAGCATCTATGACCTGAGGGGATATCTTTCAAAGGTTCGTGGCCTTCTATTGTACTCCATTTTTTTAAAAGGAGAAGCAGAGGAGTGAAGGTAAGTTTTGCATTTGGTTGTTTGACCTCTGAAGAAAAAGTTTAGCTTTGATAAAAGTTTGTGGAAGAAAACTGAATCTTGTTGAAAGATGAGCTAGATAAGTTGTCTTCAGTACTAGAAAGCAAAATGGGAAGCTTTTTCATTTTCATATTTGAGAGAACTGCTTGTTATTCTGAACAAATACAAATATAATTATATTTATAATGTATATCTGTATATATATATATATATACATACATTTATGCCTTCATGTGCATATGCATATGTGAATGTATGAATAAACATAGATATTTTGTTGAAATAATTAATATTTTCTCATCATATTTTAATTTTTTCAATTAATGTCTATTTTATCTTTTTCTCATATTTCCTTTGGGAGAAAAGGGAATTCATAAGCCATGTAACTAACATGTCCAAAGTTCAGAGTCAAAATAGTAAAGTAGTCAGGAACTCATCTGAATTATCTCAAATTCTCCCTCAAACAATTTTAAAATAATGTCTTAAAAATGGAATAATAATAGAAAAAGATTATTATGAAACAATTTTCCAATCCAAGATCACTTAGGGGTTGGCAGGAAACATGCCACAATACTTAAAAATATATAAAATATATGAAATATATAAACAGCTGACAAATGAATTGCACATAAGACTTTAAAAAATAGAAAAAGAGGGAATGATTTTGGAAGATGAGGTAAGTCAGCAAATTTCAAGCTCTCTAGGTTCAGGAGAGAGAACTTCTGTTGATCAGGAATGCTAGGTCTAACTGTGTTACAGAGACTCCACCTGGGTGAGATGGAATCAGCATGCCTAATGAGGACAGAAGCATTTGCAGCATTTGCAGGAAGGTAGCATTTTTGGTTTGGGGTTCCAGGTCAGAGGGGAAAGCTGAAATTGAGCTAGAGGCATCATCATCCCCCAAATTAGAGGTGCTTAAACTAATAGTTCTTATTTAAAAAAAATACATACACACACACAATAAACTGGCAAAAAAGTAAGAACCCAACCATAGAAACTTACTAAGGGAATAAGGAAGACCTTGGGTTCATCTTCAGAGAAGGACAGTGTAGCATAAAAAACAAAACAAAACAAAACAAAACAAAACAAAAAAACTTTTTTTTTCTACCTCTAAGAGTAACGTTAAATGGCTCCCTAGTCAGAAAGAATTTATAGAAGAACTCAGAAAAGACTTTAAAAATCAAGTGAGAGAGATTAGGAAAAAATAAAAATAAAAGCCATCAAAAAAAAAAAAAGAAGTTTATTGGGAAAAAAATTATAAAGAATGAAAAAATAGAACATAAGTAAAACATTTTATAAGAAAAACAATAGATCCAGAGAACAGATCAAAAGAGAAAATATAAGAATAATTGGGCTACCTGATAACTGTGACAAAAAAAAATAACTTTCACACAATATTGCAATAAATAATCAATGAAAATTATCCTGGAGTGATAGAACAGAGACTCTTTGGGGATAATACATAGGAGTATTATTTTGAAATCCTAGTTCAAAGAGAAAATTTGCAAGAACCAAACCAAAAAAAATACAAAAATATTCAAATATGCTGAAGCTACAATTAGAATTGCACAAGGCTTATGAACAGCCACAATAAAAGACCACAAATCCTTGAATAGTAGATACTGACAAAGAACTCTATCTGAGACCAAAAAAAAAAAATAATATCCAGCAAAATTATCATAATATTTAATTTAAAGAAATGGACATTCAATGAACTTGCAGATTTTCAGGATTTTGTCTCAACCAAACCTAAACTTAACAGCAAATTTAACATATAAGAGCCCATATCAAAGATTAATTTCAAGGAACTTTCAACCTGGACAAATCATTTATGTGTTGTGTACCATATATTAGAGACTGATATTAGTATTGGATAGCTCAAAAGAAAGATTGGAGCTGAGCTGAGCATGATCTGATTCTAAAAAAATTATAATGTCTAAGAAAACTTATAAATAGATAAATAGTAATTATGTTATACAGATGAAGTACAGAGGGAGTAGGGCTGTTAGTTCCGAAAACCTGCTCACATTCGGGAATGGGTTAAATAGGTACTAATATCACACACACACACACACACACACACACACACACACACCATGAAAGATATAGCACCCTTCAAAATCTATAAAACATAAAGGAAGGAGGGAATAAGATAAAATAGCAATAGGATAAAGAGGGAAGGAAGGGTGCAGGCAGGAAAGATAAGGGAGGGATCTATGGGTGGTGGGGAGATTAAGTAACAAGGTAAGGAGCAGAACTAAATTAGAAGACTTAGCAGGAATAGAAAATAAGAGACTTATAGAAATATTCCAACAAGGATCAAGAGTAGAATTTATTAGAAAAAAAAGTAGAGCTAGTAATCACAGATCTTATACAAAGTTAAACTTATAGATTCAATAAAGAGAGAAATCTACATTATATGACACTATATTAATATTATTTTAGATGCAAGTTTACATATGGGTAAATGCATAAGCATATATACATATATGTGTTTATATATAATATTGTGTGTTTGTGTGTATATATGAGTATATGAGGGTATGTATTCATGTAAGTCTAGGTATGCATATATATATGTGGGGGGGGTCTGTGGGTGGGTATGAATATATATATGTGTGTGTGTATGTATATATATGTAAATATGTATGTACATGTACACATGTATATATTTAATATAGAATTCTTGGGGCAGATGGGAGGATGAAAGGGCAAAAAAAAGAATGCAGCAAAAAATGCACAGCAGAAAAAAGAAAATATATACACTTATGAATATATCTTCTATTATTATATATGTTTTATTATTTTTTAATACTAGCTTTTTATTTTCAAAATGCATGCAGAGGTAGTTTTCAATATTCACTCCCACAAAATCTTGTGTTCTAAAACCCTCTTCCTCCCTTCTCTCACCCCTCTCCCTAAATAGCAAGCAATCAACATATGCTAAACATGTAGAATTCTTCTGACATTTCTTCATTTATCGTTCTACACAAGAAAAATAAGAACAAAAAAGAAAAAAATGAGAAAGAAAACAAAAAGCAAGCAAACAACAACAAAAAGTGAAAATACTATGTTGTGACCCTCATTCATTCCTCATAGTCTCCTCTCTAGGTGTAAACAGCTCTCTCCATCACAAGATCATTGGAACTGGCCTGAATCATCTCATTGCTGAAAAGAGCCACGTCCATAACAATTGATCATGGCATTATCTTGTTGTTGGTGTGTACAACATTCTCTTAGTTCTACTCAATTCACTTAGCTTCAATTCATGTAAGTCTCTCCATGTCTTTCTAAAATCATTCTGTTGATAGTTTCTTATAGAAAAATAGTATTACACACACACACACACACACACACGCACACACACACACATATGGATATATATATGCTTTCTTGAAATGAAAATTTATTATTATATATTTTGAATCCTCCCTGATGTTCTGCTGAGTACATGGAAATATTTATTTTAGTTTTTTTTTTTCCTTTTATTTCTTTTTTAAAATTCTGTTGTTTTGTTTTTTTTTAAATGGGTAAAGGAACTTCCACTAAATGATATGTAAATCTAGGTATTTCAGCAGAAAAAAAATTTATAAAACTTGCTCTGTACTGAAGGTCAATAAATAGGAAGAAAATAATTGGCTGGAAAAAAATAGAAAAGAACAAATTAAAAATTCTTAAACAATAAGTTGGAAACCTGAAAATCAAAGGAGAGACTAAAATCAAAGGAAAGATTCCCAATTCTGTATTTCCATCCATCCTATTTTGTTCCCTGCATATACTTTTGTTCTCTCTTTCCACCCTGTTTTTAGTAGTGTGTTTTTTACCCATCCCACCTATCACCTTATCTCTTATCACTTCTTTCTCCTTCTCTTAGTATATTTTTAAACTCACTCTAACCCCTACCTTATCTTCTATTAAACCTTCTCCCTTCTTTTAGCCTTTTCCCCTACTGTTCCTGCCTTCCTTTCTATCCTAGCCTCCAATTTCTTTTCCTCTTTCTTCTCCTACTTCTTTATAGGATTAGATAAATTTCTATACATACCTGTATGATTTATTCCCTCTTAAAGGAAAACTGATGAGATCAAGTCTCATGCCCCTCCCTTCTTTCTCTTGGTTGTAATAGGTTTTTTGTATCTCTTTATGTGAATTAAGTGTACCACTACACCTCCTTTTTCCTCTTTTCCAAATACAGACCCTTTTCCACCCCTTAATGCCTTTTAATTTGATGTCATCACATCAGAATCCATTCCTCAATCTGTCTGTCCCAGTGACAGATACAATTCCCAAAGTTACATATATGTTTTCTCATGTAAAGATATAAACAGTTTAACCTTTAAATCATACATATATATGTATATATATATATATTTTTTTTTCCCCTCTTTACCTTTCTATGCTTCTATTCAGTCCTGTGTTTATAAATTAAATTTTCTGTTTAAATCTGGGTTTTTCAATAAAAATGTTTGAAAGTCTCTTCATTGAAACTCCATGTCTTCCCCTGAAAGATGATGCTGATTCTCACAGACTAGTTAATTCTTGGTTGTAACCCTACATCCTTTGCCTTCTGGAATACAGTATTGCTGGCCTTTCTATCCTTTATTGTAGAAGCTGCCAGATCCCAGGTAATCCTGCCATTTTAGACTCCAGCTCCGGAATTCTGGGTGGCAATTCTTAATCAAAAATGCCTAATGGGGTTTGTTCAGGTATGTTGTGAGTAACCTGATTCATTTTCAGTCTTTGGTTGCTATTGATCCCTTTGTCTTCTTGCACACTCTCTTATCCATGTGTTCATGACATTGTACTTTCCTGATTCTTTTCCTATCTCCTCAGTCTCCTTTGCTGCTGCTTTATTCAGATTATTCTCACTAATGGTAGGTGTCTTCCAAGACTTTGCCCTGAACTGTCTTTTCTCTTCATTCTATGCTGTCTCACCTGGTGTTCTCACCAAATTCCATGAGTTAAATCATCATCTCTATGAGGATAATTCTGATATATACACACACACTCACATATAGAGACACAGAGAAGAGAGACAGAGAGGCAGAGACAGAGAGAGAGAGAGAGAGAGAGAGAGAGAGAGAGAGAGAAAGAGAGAGATTTGTCTTATTATCTTTGCTGAGCTAGAGTCAGACATCTTCAAATGCCTTCTGGATAGCTCTAAATAGACATCCTATAGGTATTTCAAACTCAACATATGAAAACAAAACTCACCTTTTCCTTCCAAATGCTCCTTTTCTCTAAATTCCCTATGACTAAGTTTGTCTGGGTTACCACCATACTCTCAATCACCCAATCTGTACATCCTCACATTTACATGTCCAATCCCTTACTAAATCTTTTTTGTTTTTCCCTTAGCAATTTCTCTCCACAAATGCCTCCTCTGCATTCATTCAGAAACAACTATATGTCCGTCCCTCATGATCTTTTACCTTGGCTATTCAAATAGCCTTCTAACTAAATTTTGGAGCATTTAAATGTCACAGTGAATTGAGCAACAGCTCCTGGCATTAGGACAGGGTGGTTGTTCATGTTTCAACAGAATCATGTCACATTTCTTGGGACTCCATTTGCTTTGTTGTTTTTTGTTTGTTTTTATTTTAGCAGAATTATTGGAGTGGTTTGAAGAGAAGACTTAGAAAAATAGGGTTAAGTGACCTGCGCAGCTCACAGGGTTAGTAGGAGGCCAGATGTGAATGTGTGTCTTCCTGACTCCAGTCTCAGAACATTGTCCACTGTGCTACCTGCTGTGAGGTTCTGAGTAAATCACTTAATCTCTGCTTGCCTCAGTTTTTTAATCTATATAGTGAGGATAATTGTAGCACTTGCCCTGCCCCCTTCCCCCCCCACACACACCCTCTGGTTGTTGTGGAGATCAAAAGACAATATTTTTAAATTATTTAACATAGTGTTTGGCACAAAACAAACACTGCAGAAATATTACTTATTATTTCCTCTAGATAACACACTTTAGTCCATTTTTCTCTAATCTGTCAAGATTTTTTTTTCCAAAACTGTACAACTGGCACATTAATTCTTGCTCACTTAATACTACTAGTTCCTTATTACTTTTAGCACCAAACATAAATTAATTTCCTTGATATTTAAAATTCTTTAAAATCTTGTTCTTTCTTATATTTGTAGCCTTTTTATTTCTTACTTTAGTCTATATTAAAGCAAGATTTAACTAAAATAACTTGCTTGCAATTATTCATTTGTAGTACACTACAAATCTCTCTACTATCTCTGTGCCTTTTCATATGCTATTAGTGCTGCCTGAAATGTTCTCTTGTTCTCTCTTCCTCCCTCCCTCCCTTCCTTCCTCCCTCCTCCTCCTCCTCCTCCTCCTCCTCCTTGTCCTCCTCCTCTTTCTTCTCCTCCTTCTCCTTCCTTCTCCTCCTCCTCCTTTCTTTCTTCTTCTTCTTCTTCTTCTTCTTCTTCTTCTTCTTCTTCTTCTTCTTCTTCTTCTTCTTCTTCTTCTTCTTCTTCTTCTTCTTCTTCTTCTTCTTCTTCTTCTTCTCCTTCTTCTTGTCTTCTTTTTCTTCTTCTTTTCTCTTTCTGTCTCTGTCTTTCTGTTTCTCTCTGTCTGCCTCTCTTTGTCTATCTGTCTTTTTTATTGTCTCTGTCTCTTTGTCTCTGTCTCTATTTCTGTCTCTCTGTGTCCACATGTGCATATACACATGTGTACATATATGTATGTGTATATATATATATTTGTGTGTATATATATGCCACTAATTTGTACATAGTTATGCAATAAAGGTCACTAACCTCTATACAATAATTCCTAGAAGCTGCATATTGACTTTGTTTTTAAATTGAATATTATCTATTTTTATTTATTTTGTTAAATATCTCCAATTACTTTATAATCTGGTTCAGAAAACACTCAGGAGTATTGGGATTCACATGTTTAATACCTCTGATATATCTTATTACAGTCTGAACTCCTTCAGGACAGAAGCCATATGCTCATGGTTTTACCTATCATTGTAACCCAAGTGCTTAGTACAGTCCCTAGCAAATAAAAATGCTTAATAAATTCTTGTTTATTAATTAAATGACTGATAATGTGGCTTAAGGGAAAGTTCGTGGGTCCAGAAGTCCTGGCTGCCCTTGGCTTTCCATGTTATTTCCTTAGAACACCCTAAAAAAGGCTATTCAAACAAGTATGAAAGGCCACAGTTTCTTGAGCTCAGTAGTTTGTTCACCAGTTTCTATGAGAACTTGTCTTCAATAATATACCAAGAAAAGAGAAATGGGCTGCATTTTGGTTTTTAAAAAATATCATTGCAGAAAACACAGTGCTAAATCTGATGTGGCAGATTCTTGAACTTGTGTACATTGTATTTATTAACACCAAAAATCAGTTGTCTTTGAGGAAAAGAAAGACAAGATAATTTATTAGTGTTCCACTATGTCAGAAACAAACCAAAATCAGAATCACTACTGAAACAACTGATGTATCCCTGTTTTATGCTAAATATAGTACCCTCTTATAAACTTAAAAAAAAATTATTCTTCTACATCCCTTAATTATTCCAAGTCAACACTTGGGCCATTCAGATACCTGAGTATGGAACTGTTTTGTGAAGGCTCCTAGCGCAAGCTCCTCATGCCAATAAAATCACAGAAGTAATCTTTTCTATATATATATTTTTAAGTTTAGTAATTCAGATAAAGTTATAAGGACTTATATGAACTGATACAAAATAAAATAAGCAGAAATAAGAATATGCAAAGGAGACATTATATTAGAAATGAAAAAAAAATTGGGTGATACAGTATCATTATAATGATAAAGCTAAGCCTGAGAGAAGAGCTGATAAAATGCATCTCTTCTTTGATTGCAATGTTGGGGAACTCTAGTTGTGGAATATTTCATAGACTATTTCACACCTGATGTAATATATACATATATACATATATACACACATATATAGTATGTGTATATGCATGAACATATATAAAATATTAATTAAAAAGATAAATTCAGCAGAGAGGGGATTAGATAAGATAATATCCAGTATTATATGCACTATCCATTCAAAGGGCATCTTTAAAAATACATACTTTAAAACTTTATAATAATGGTGCTGCTTTTATTCAATCTAAGAAACAATTGTTATCTGAATTTATTGATTAATGATAATTATATGTATGCAGATATTAGTGAAAGTACTCAAACTAGGTCCCTGATTTATATCTGATTCCTTTCTATTTTTTAAATGTTTTATTTCATTTTTTCTCAATTATATGTAAAACTATTTTTAACATTCATGGTTTTACAATTTTTGGGTTCTATATCCCTCCCCTCCTACTGCCTGGAGAAGTCAAGCAATTTGATTTAGATGATACATGCAGTCCTGGAAAAATATTTTCATATTATCTATGTTACAAAAGAGAACATGGATCAAAAAGGAGTGGAAGGAAGAAAAGAATGCAAAAGAATATGATTTTATCTGTGTTCAGACTCCAGCACTTCTTTCTCTGGAAGTGAATAGTGCAATAGTGCTACTTTCTTTCCTCAACAGGAGACAACACCCTACCCTTTCTACATCGATGAACCACAAGTTTTGTCTACTTTGGAACTCATAGTTACAGTAAAAATGACCAGGTTTCTGCTCCCTCTGTAGCTGCAAGTGTCAGAGTCTTAGTTATCCTTTTTTTTGGGGGGGGTAGGGAGAGAGGGACTACAGCACAGAACTTTGGGCAGTACAACAGGGTCCTGAAAGCAGTCCCAGAAAAGAGTTTGCTATAATTTCTTTCTGACCATTTGTCCAACTCCTCTATCATTTGTGTGTTAAGAGCTTAAGAAGTTGCTGCCCTGTTTATTTAGCTGTCCAATAGTTGCAATATGTGTTGTGCTTCCAGGGCACACCAAACACCAGAATGAGACAGAACTTTCATACCAACCTCCTAAATTGTCCAAGGCTGGAAAATTGTTTCACCCTGGCCCTTTTCCCTGCTCCTACTCCAAAATTTATTATAAAGTAGTTTGGAGGTGAATTTGGGAAAGTAAAAGTGAGATCCTGTTACTTTGCCATCTTGGCTGTGTCTACAAACCCTACTCCCTTTTTAAGCTAGCATCTAGGTACACTTCAAGTATTTTGAAGTGTAGAACACTGGTCAGAGAATGAAAATAATAATCAAATTGTCTTGGATTGGTTGCTTGGGATAAGAAAAGGGAGGACTTGACTCCCTACGTATTACCTAAGAGGTATTACCTAAAGTACTACAGACTATCAACAAAATTTAATTTTTATTATTCAAACATCCAGAATTTGAGTTTCCACTTAGCTTTATATTATTGGGTAAATCATCTCATTTCTCAGGACTTCAGTATCCTCATCTATAAAATGAGGGAGTTAGAAGATAACCCCTAAGTTTTCTCTCAGCTTTCATTATCAATCAATCTATAAATCACCAGTCTCACACTCGTGATCAAACCCTACCCTAGAGGTGTTATAATTGCTTGACTTTACCTTTTGACAGTTTCCATGTTCCAAAGTGCCCAAGTGCCTACTGGCCTGCACCTCTTCATTACCGGGCAATTAAACAAGGCTCCAAATATCACACATGGAAGCAATTCAGATGGCTGTCGCAGCAGAATGATTTATGGAGTAATGCACTGCTGCTCAAACAGGCCCTCATTTGCATGAGAAAAGGGCAAATTGATCTATCACCACTTCATTTTCAGGGGATTGTTTTCCTTGAGCGCTGCTCTTGGTTTGAATTACTCATGTAAAAATATTTCCTGTAAGTGTACCTCTTGATGCTTTAGAGATGTACATATATTCAAGTCATGACAAAGCTCTATCAGAAAAAAAAAAAGCTGGGGGAAGAAAATATTTGGCATAACTTCCCTTTTTTGGGTTTAACAAGTAAGATACTGTGGGTGTCGATAACCTGGTTTCTAGAGAGGTAGCATTTAGAGTGATAGAGAAATGAACTAGATTTGCAGCAAAAGAGGAAATAGAATCTATTCCTGGCTCTGTTCTTTCTGCCAATGTGGTCCTGACTTACTTATCCAACTTCAGGCCTCAGTTTCCTCTGTTGCAAAGTAAGGAATTATCTTGTATAATTTCTATGAACCTATACAAATGTAAATTCTAGTATGTTAATCTATGTGTCATGAAAGAAAGATTAGTTTGAGAGAGAAAGAAGAGAAAAAGGAAGGAAAAAAGGAAGGAAGATAATAACTAGAACAAGACTCAGATGATAGACATATATAAATATTGCACAAGGCTCATTTTGTAGTAATAATATTTAAAAAAATAATTCTAGGCACTGGATCTTTGGTCTCTGTCTCACACCATTAAATTATAGCTCATCAGTTCAATGATATTCCACTTTTTTACCCTTGACTCATTCCCTAAAGCCCTTCTCCTACTCCTTTTTTACTGAAATCTTTCTCAACTAAATCATTTCCAATATCTTTCTTCTGTACTCATATTCCCAAACTGCAAAACATTGCTAGAAAAACCCATTTGGCTGTGTCCACCATAAATTCACATCAAATAATTACAAGAGGGATGTCAATGCTTCCTAGACTGACTTTCTGTCTCTTTCACATCAATGGCTTTCATTAACCTCTTCAGTGTCTGTTGTGTGACACAGTGAATAGAATACTGTGTCTGAAGTCAGGAAAAATTAAATTCAAATTCAGCTAGAGATAGTTGCTAGGTGGGTAATTTAATTTGTCTGCCTCAGTTTCCCCAACTGTAAAGTTGAAATAATAATGGTGTCTTCCTCCCAAATTTTGAGGAATAAGTGACATATTTTACATTACCTAGCATAATAATCAGTGTTTAAAATGTACTTTTTTTCCTTCCTTACATTAAACCTCCCATGGCAATTTTTCAGGATGCCCTAAATTTCTATTATATTGAGAAAATAAAAACTATTTCCCATGTATTATCTCATTTCCTAAGATTCCATATAAGATTTAGCCTTTCTTTCATTTTTTTTTCACTCCTATTGCTATGAAATAGGTCACCTGATCCTTGACAAAGGCATCCTCTCCATTCAATTCCATGCTTCACATCTCATAACGTCTCCTTTATAGGAGATAGCCACATTGATCCTTTTCTCTCTCATTTTTATTAGTTCCTATTTACTAGCTCTTTAGTCAGTGCCTAAAAGTATATTCAAGTCTACTTCACATTTTTAAAAGTTTATTTGACTTTTCTATTCTTTAAACACTTTTCCTACAGATTCCTTTCCTTTCACTATCAAACCTCCAGAAAGAATCTTCTTCCTTCACTTTAATTTCTGACAACCCCTTGCAATATAACAACTAAACTCACAACTCATTTTGCCAAGATTGGACACAAACTCTTAATTGTTAAATTCAATGATCTTTTCTGAGTCCTCATTCTATCTGATCTCTAAGTACCATTGATATTTATACTCTGTTCCCCCTGATTAATTTTTAGGTAGATGTCATGAAACCATTTTTTTCTTGGTTTCCTTGCTATTATTTTTTGCCTCTTCCCTCTCCTTTAATGACTCTTTCTCAGTCACCATTTTAAAGGCACATCTTAAAGTCATAGGATTTTGGACTTGGGAGGGACCTCACACCTAAAATTTAGTGTAAATTTTAGCCTAAAAGAAATACCTGCTATGATATAATTGAGAAGTCTTTAATTAACCTCTGATTGAAGAGATCCAATGAGGGAGAGAAAACCACCATCTGAATGAATTATTTTATATAACTTTATTTGTTAGAATGTTTTTTTTTTCTGTTTTGGGAGAGGTTTTTGGGGGTTCAGTTTGGTTTCATTGTAGGTGTTTGCTTTTGTTTGTATTACTTTCAGTTTCCTGGCATTAATCCTAAATTTGACTCTGCAACTTCTACAGGTTTGTTGTGAGGATCAAATTATATCGTTTTAAAGTGCTTAGAAAAGTGCCTGCTACATAATAAGCATTACATAAATATTATTGTTGCAGCTATTATGATGGTTGTTGTCTAGGGTCAAATGAAATACAACAAATTCTTCTGTATTATAGTTTTCTAAGCACTACAAGATAGATTCTTTTTGAGTCTTCTCCAAATTCAACATTCTTGATTTCTTTCATTCTATAATAAACTCTCAAAGATTTTGCTATCCTGATGTTCTTCAGGAGAAACATCAAAGGTGCCAAAGTGATTCGGTGCATCCCAGGAATCACCAGTTATTTTAAACTTTTGTCTTGCCACTAGATTTTGATGACTCTGGAAGAAATCATGACATGAATAACTTGGTGCAACTTAATCTCATTTGATTCCAATTCATAAATGAATCAATAAATTACCTCCATGATGTCAGTGGTTCTCTTCAGAAAGAAAGGATAAACAACAAACAAATAATAAAATCATTACCTATCTTGCTCTTATTTCTGGCATCTACATTTCACTTTTTTGTAGCTCAAGACCTTGTTCACTGTTTTGACTTTCATGTTACTCTGCTAACTTGTGTTCTCCTAAAATCTTTAGATTACTTTTTTCAGACAAACTGTTGCTCAACCGTTCCTCTCCTTAACATTTCTGGTTTATATTTTCTAGGTCATCATTTCGAAAGACATCGATCCATGGGGAGAATTCTGGGAAGATGGTGGAATAGGTTAGTAAATTTTGAGCTCTTCAGAGTTCCCCCACAAATAGAAAAATTTGCAACTCAGGGTGAAGATTGATTAGTGAAAAATCAGGAAGTTTTGGGGTAGAACAGGGGTCCTCCAGATACAACCTGAAAAGATCTGAAGAAAGACCTGGGGTCAGGATTAACTTGTGTAAAATGCACATACTTCCAGATTAGCTTAGTAGAAATACCAAGGGGGGATGAAAGGGAGGAAAAAAAAAGAATAAAGTTAAGAAAAAAAAAAAAAAAAAGATGTGCAGCAAGCAGAGAATAAAATAATAATTTACCAGTAAGTAAAGAAAACATAGACATTCATGAATATAATTTCTTCTACTAATATATAGATATAGATTTAGTTATAGATATAATTATAGATACAGATATACTTTCTTGACTAGTATTTGTTAAATATTTGAATCCTCCCTGATGTTCTGCTGGGCATGTAATAAGGTCCTCTTTTCTTTTGTTGCACTTTGTTTTGCATTCCTTTTCTGTTTTTTCCTTTTTCTTATTCTGTTTCTTTAAATAAAATAAATTTGAAAAAAAAAGATTTGTTTGTTTTTCCCAAAAAAAGTTGATCCTCTTGTATTTTGTAAATGTAAAGGTAGCTTCCTTTTATCAAGAACTATTTGAGTTTACACTGGAACTAAGAGATGACAAGGTAAAGAGCCAACTAACCCAATTGTCTCTCAGGGTGGTTGTTCTCATAGTACATAAAATAGTAGGTAGAACTCCTAGTACCAAATCAGTCCTCCTAGACACATTTACAGACATACTTTTTATTTCTTTTCTTTTTTCTTTTCTTTTTAAATCTTTTTTTTTATTTTACCAGATACATGCAAAGATAGTTTTCAACATTCACCTTTGCAAAAGCTTTTTCCAATTTTTTCTCCCTCCTTCCTCCCACTTCCATAGACAACAAGCAATCCAATATAGGTTAAACATGTTCAATTATTCTAAACATATCTCCATATTAATCATGCTGAACAAAAAAAAAAAAAAATCAGATCAAAAGATGAAAAAAACACAATAAAAGTGAAAATGCTATGTTATGATTGATATTCAGTCTCCATAGTTCTCTCTCTGGATGCAGATGGCTCTTTCCATCACAAGTCTGTTGGAACTGCCTTAAATGACCTCACTGTTGAAAAGAGCCAACTCCAGCACAATTGATCATCATATAACCTTGCTGTTGCTGTGTACAATATTCTGTTGGCTCTGCTCCCTTCACTCAGCATCGCTTCATGTAAGTCCTTCCAGGTTTTTTTCTGAAATCAGCTTACTCACAATTTCTTATAGAACAAAAATATGCCATTACCTTCATATTGCCATTCTCCAACTGAGGGGTATCGACTAAAATTCCACTTTCTTGGTACTACAAAAAGGGCTGCTACAAACATTTTTGCACATGTGACAGATTTCCTATTTCAAGGATTTCGATTATAAATATCAGCATATATTTTTGTGAATTACCAGAATCAACACAGTTGATATTTTCCTTTGAAATTCTTATTGCATTTCCAACTATGTGATACTAAAGATTATACACACATAGGGATAGCAGAGTTCAGCCTTATTTCCCAGTTACAGTGAAGAGAATATTTTGTGCAACGAGGAGCAATCTTATCTTCTGCTGTGCCTTCCCTTGGAAAAAGAAGAAGAAGAGGAGTCAGTTGGGAGAGGAAGTTTCCTTTCCTGATGTGCTGGTTTCCCATCTATTTCATGCAGCACTGTTTCCTGACTAATCTCCAGTCTTCAGAGAGTAGAGGGGTAATGAAATGGGACCACCCATCTGACCCTGTATCTTCCATTTCAATCCTTTTTCTTTTCCTCTCGGATCAATCTCCAGCCTCCATTGGGAAGAGAAGTGGTGCCATCCACTCAATGATGAACCTCTACATATGCAGTCATACTCTACACATCCCAGTCATTCTGAATCCTGATATGATATCTTCAGAATTCCATTACTTATCCTTCACTGACCAAATCTTAATTCCTATCATCCTCAACCTTAAAGGATTACTGTCTCCTATTTCACTCCTACTTTATATGATGAAAAGTCCTTAATTTTTTTTTAAGGCTAATTTGTTTTTCTGTTCAACTGGTCCCCTTTCCAGTGGGCTGCCACCCACATTTTATTAGTAATTTTCAATAATCTCTATTAAATCCTTCCCAAAAACCTGTGTACGTGTATCACTCATCCTCAAAAAAAAAAAATTAATCCTTCTACCCCTACAATTATTTTAGATCTCTTGTACCCTTTGTGACTAACCACCTTGCAAAGATCATCTACAATAACTGCCCCTATTTTTTCTATCCTTTTTCCCCCCCTTAATCCCTAACAATCTGTATTGTAATCTCAATATCCTATTGAATCTTCTTTCTCCAAAGTTAGCAAAGACATCTGTAATTTCCAAATCAATTTGATTTTTTTCTCAATCCTTATTCTCCTTGAACTCTCTGTAGTTATTGACACAGGGCAATTCTCTTTTCCTTGATCCTTGCTGCTCCCTAGTTTTTCAGGGAACGACTTTCTCTATATAACCAATTTTACCCAAGCCCCTTTGCTGGATCTTCCAAGTTATTTCCTCTAACTGTAGATATCTCATAGAGTTCTGTTATGGAGCCTTTTGTTCCTTTATAATACTTCATCTGGTGATCTCAGCTCCCATGGACTTAATTATCATCCCATCTATATTACCAATTCTCATACATATTCATCCTGACATTATCACTTTGTTGATCTCCAATCTTGTAAATCCAAATACCTTTCAGACTTCTTGATCTGGATGCTCAGTAAATAACTTAACCTCAATATGTTCAAAAATAAGCTTATCTTTTACTATAAAATTCTCATCCCTTCTATACATAAATATTATTGTCAAGGGCATTAGCCTCCCATAATCACAACCTAGATGTTATCTTTAACTATTCACCATCTCAAACTACCACCACCCCTTATCAAACCTTTTACCAAGACTGCCCTTTCAATTTCATCTTCTCGACATCTCTCAGATAAATCCCTTTCTCTCCTCTTAAAATACAACTCATTTTTATTTCAAAGCAAAACTATTACATTAGCTTGTTGGTAAGTTTGCCTCCTTCAAGTCTCTTTCCACTCTAAACCATTCTTCATTCAACAATTAAAGCAATTTTCCTTGAGCACAAGTCCAACCAACTCACCCTATTTAAAAAGTTCCAGTGGTTCCTTAGGACCTTAAAGATCAATTACAAAATTCCTTTTTTTTTTTTTTTGCCTTCCAAACCCTGCATAATCTAGCTTCTCTCTACATTTTTAGTTTTTTAATATCCTCCTTTTTAGCAGGTACTCTTCAATCCAATAGCAATGGTCTCTTTTCTTTGACAGTTCCTCATGTCAAGATAGTTCTTACCCCAAACGCCTCACCTCTGCCTACTTACTTCCTCAGAGTCCTTTAAGACCCATAAAATCTCATCTTGTATAAATTTTTCCCAATGTATGTTAATTATAATGCTTTCTTAAGCATTAAGATTGTTTTAATTTATTAATTTAATTTAAATTTAAAATAAATTTAATAAATTTAATTTAAATAATTAAGAAATTATTTCCTATTTATTTTGTGTATATCTTTTTGGTACCTATTGGTTTGCTTTTTATAGTCTCTATTATATGCCCTTGAGGGAAAAGGACTCTCTTTTGCCCTTTTTTGTATCCTCATATATATGTGTGTGTGTGTGTGTGTGTGTGTGTGTGTGTCTATATGTATGTATGGTACTGATATATAATATATATAAAAAATATATATATATCTTTATCTCTAATCTATCTCTACACATAATCTCTATCTGTATATTTCTATATTAATATATATTTATATATATTTGTATGTGTATATGCATATATGTTTATACATATACACTTGTGCAATTGAACATCTGTGGACATATATACATGAATACATACATGTATATATGTATATATGTATGGAGGTAGATATACATTTATGCATAAACAAAAATTGTATATATACCTTTATACACACACACACACACACACACATATAAACAATTAGGGGAGGAAAGAAACTAAGAGTCTATCAGCCCTTGCAGGAATGGAAGAAAATAATTTTTCACCAAAGATGAAGACTGATCTTGAGGAAAAGTGAAAAAAAAAAAAGAAATGGTAGGATAGAAAAGTGACAATACTTAAATTGCCTCGTGTTCTTTCTTCAGGCAGCTAAGTGTTATGCTGGATAGAGAGCTGGGCTTGGAGTGAGGACTATTTCTTTTCCTGAGTTCAAATCTAGCCTCAGACACTTATTAAATGTGTCACCTGGGCAAGTCACTTAACATTTTAACCTCAGTTTCTTCATCTGTTAAAAAAAAAAAAAGTAGACAAGGAAATGGCAAAATACTCTACTATCTTGTCAAAGAAAACCCCAAATGGTATCATAAAGAATTGAGTATTATGGAAATATCTGGACAATAGCCTTTTGCAACAGGAGGCTGAGACAGGAGGGAGCCTCTCAAAAGAGAAGGGTCATTCCCAGCAAAGGACAGAATATAAAACCCAAGATCTTCCTTAGAGAGTGCATTTTTATTTGTGCTATTTCACTGGGTACCTAAGGAGCCATTTCATAAATGAAGAATTGCTACAATATTGGCTCTATTGCATAATTTTGCATTACAGACATGACCAGAATTTACAGATATGAAGCAAAATATTTTATTTGCAAATACTACAAACAAGAGAAATGTAAAAATGTTGAATAAGTACAATTGTCAAGAAAAGGCAAAATAACAAAATTAATGTTACTTGTATATAAGCTGTTCCATACAAAATGAAATTAAGGAGTAAGATAAAAATGACAAGGCTTATCAAAGGATAACAGAAATCTAAAGAACTATGTGCAAAAGGAATAATATGAAGACAGTGTCATCAAAATTGTTTAAGAAAGAAAAAAGTTTTTAAAAATATATTTGATACATTTTAGTTAATCTAAAGGAAATAAAGAGATGTTTTTAAATATGCTAATTTTCTACAAAAATCGTAATTAAAATTTGCATTGTATCTTTTGTGATACATCCTATGTGGTCCTGAGTTTTTCTCTTATCCATGGTTTCAAAATGCTTTTTCCTTAATGGCTTCTCTAATTTATTTATTTTTCAATTCAATTTTATTTTATTTTAAGTCCTGAATTCTTTCCCTTCTTTTCACCAGTCTCTTAATGACTGAGAAAGTAAGAAAAACAAAACTCTTTACAAATATGTATAGTCATAAAAAACAAATTATTGCATTAGCTATGAACAGGAAAAAGAGGAGAAGAGAAAAGAGGAGGAATTCTTAGTGTTTCAGAATTATCTTTACAATATTGTTGTTATTGTCATTATTGTATAAATTATTCTCGTTTCTACTAAGCGTACTTTATACTACTCCATAGAATTCTTCAGTTGTTTTTAATTTTCCTGAAACCATTCCCTTTATCATTTCTTACAGTAAAATAATATCTCATAATAATGATATATCAAATCGTTTAGCCATTCCACAACTGATGGACTTTTCAGTCTTCACTCATTTGCTACTGCTAATAATAGCTGCTATAAATATTTTTATATAGCTGCATCTTGATTCCTTTGATATTCTTGATCTTTTGTTCTTAAGAATGAAGTTCATTATTTTTTTTAGCTATATAATGTAAACCCTTGGTAGTTTAATATAGTGCTGATAAGCAAGTTAATCTAGATATTGTCACATCAAATTGGCTTAGCTATGACCAAGTAATATTTCTTATTTATATATATATATATATAAATTATGTTCCATAATTATATTCAAATATTTTCTGAAATATTCACATATATTCAAATATTCAAAAAATTTCAAATAGAAAATTCAAATAAATTCTGTATCTTGATTTTCAAACATCCCTGTCTTTTATACTGTCTGTGATGTTTAAATAGATTTTCTCATCTATCTCTTCTTGCTCAAATTTAATGGTAATATACAGAAACAATTATTTTTTTCCAAATAAATTTTCAAATTTTCAAATTGTTGCTATTGCTAATGTTTCTATTACAGCATTGTTTTTCCTAATATAGATAATGCTGGATTTTGGTTAAGATAGACATGTTACATAACATTTTAAAGAAACTCCTTACAGAATCATGCAGACATTAGCAGAATTAAGACAGGACATCTAATTTTTCTAAACATGTAAACTCCTTCATTAAGTCAAATATAAAGATATGTGTGTATGTATTTCTTTGAAGTTTACTAAGTTCTTTGCTCATAGTAATCTTTATGCTGTGAATCCCTTTTTTTTTTCAAGAAGTAATAATGAAGCTAAAAGAAGGAGAGTCACTGACTCAGTAATATATCCTGACAAATTTCCCTGAACTCTAAGTCTAATATTCTTTTCCCTAAAGTAAAAGCTCTGCACTGAAATGGAAATGTTCTACTTAAACACATAAGTTATTTTCCCCAAGAACAGAAGTAGCAAGACAAGAAAATTTTATGAAGATACTGCTAGTCCCTGTTATAAGAAGGAATTATAACTTTCTAGCTATATCCATAATAGATATAGTATTAGAATAAAGTCCTGAGTTTGAACATAGGTTCAAATCCCAGATTTTGAAAGCTGTTTGATTCTGGGCAAGAAATTAGTTAACTTTTCTGAACCACAATTTCTTCACCTATAAATCATAAATAATTAAAGCACCTACCTCACAGGGTGATTGTGAGGATAAAATGAAATATTTGAAAAGCACTTTACACCTCCTAAAGCACTATTCAAATTTTATCAATTATTATTAACTATTTTCTTTAAGCATGATGCTTTCATATTTTAAAAAAGGAGAAAGAGTGTGATTATCCATTAGTTTGATATATATTTGTAGTTGAACTTGATCATTGTTCTCAAAGTAGATTTATGAAAATGATAGGATGGGATTTTACATCATACCTCTCTCAGTCTCTTAGACAGTTGTTTTTTGGTTAACCAATTCCTTTTTACTAGGGAAAATAGAATCCAGTGGTATTGAAGAATATATTTGGAATTAATTTATAAATCTGGGGAGTTACTTAACTTGGAGTTACAAAAGGAGCCATGCATAGAATTCATGGAGTCCATGAATTTAAATAGTAAAACTATTTATTACTGTACTTTACTATGATTTATTTTTTAACTCTCTGAATTTTACTCTATTCATTCAAAAATATTATTTTGAAGTAGATCTACAGACTTCAGCAGAAAAGACCAGAAAGGTACATGATGTGGTAAAGCAGATAAGATCTCTTGTACTATTGTTAGTGATGATATTCCTCCTCCTTCTATATAAAACATTATAAACTAATTATAATTCTATAAATTAACTAATAAGATTAATAATTAACACTTCTACTCTTGAAAATATAATCATCAATGTAGATAGGTGACAAAATGTATAGCACACTGGGCCTGAAATTTGGAAGACATGAATTCAAGTCCTGGTCTCAGATATTTATTAATTGTATGATCTGGGCAAATTAGTTAGATCTCTGCCTCAATTTAAATATAAAATGTGTATTATTAATAATAGCACCAGGTTCACAGAATTATTGGAAAAATCAAATGAAATATTTGTAAATATTAATTCAAAACGCCTGATTCATCTGTATTAATGACAATAGGAGCTGACATATATAGCTATCACTAACATTGTAAAAATGGTTTCCATCTCAATCAGATTCTGATTACTCAACTAAATACAGAAACTTTTGATCATGAAGTACAGAATAATATTTTCATGGTAGTCCATTTCCCTGCGTCCTTTCAATGAATGTGCTCTGGTGTAGCACACACAGAAGTATAATAAAAACCATAACTATCTTTCAAGAAAGTCCAATGGTATCTGAAGTTTTATTTTTGTTGTTGGTTGTTTTAGTATGTCATAAAATGTCTGATAAATCATAATAAAAAAGAAACCCCAAAACTAGACAATGAGAGCAGAATGCCATCCAGAAATCATATTGCCAAAGATAGCTCTCTGGATCTGGCTTGTATACACTGCCCAGGATATGCTGAAGTTTTAGGTGAGTAAAGAGAACATTGGGAGGAAATTTTGACTTATAGGATCAAAGATTCTGAAAGACCATCACTGGAAGCCCCTTCATTTTGCAGATGGGGAAACAGACCATAACAAGTTAATTGCCCACAGCTAGTTTAGTTATCACAGGTATGATTTGAATCTTGGTTATTCTGCTTCCTAATGCAGTGTTCTATCAATGATGCCATTTCAAAAGATATTGTAAAATCTTTGTTTGGTTCTATTATCTATGGCAAATATACAAAAAAAATAACTAAGGTATTTCTTTATCATCCAATATTGCAGGAATTCAATATGATATCCTGGAAAACTTCTTTTCTTCCATCATTGCAAAGATGCCAATGGAGCATTCTGATTATCTTTAATCCCTCTCTTTCATTACTAGAATAGTCCATCTATTTTCTCTGTCATACAATTCTTTGATGATATTCTTTATTCCTGTTCCTCCTCAAAGTATCTCTGAAATATGTAAACAAATGCTTGAAGAAAGTGCAATTGAAAGACACGTAGGAAATAAATTTCAAAATATATACATTTAACCAAATCTATAAATACAGATTAAATATATATATTTTTCAGCTTACTCACACCTTGAGTATCCATCTGTAATCCCTCTCTTCCATTCCAAACTTAATACATACAAAGCATTAGGTTCAGATCCCCATCACTGCCTAAGTCAAAAGAATTTTATAATCCAAAAATTGCATATGAAATTCTTTGTTGAGGCAAAACATTGTAAAAATAAAAGACAGCATAAAAGAGGAAATTAGTTTAATATATTGGTAAAAGCATAGTTTTTTTTAAATATGGAAACAAGAAGTAAATATAATATTACACACATGATCTAGCTTAGGAAGAGTTTCATTTCTATATATGTTTCCACTTACGTACCTTAAAATTAGTCAGGGCAGCTAGATGGCACAGTAGGTAAAGCACCTGCCCTGAAATCTGGAGGACCTAAGTTCAAATCCGACCTCAGACACTTAATACTTACTAGCTGTGTGACCCTGAGCAAGTCACACAATTCCAATTGCTTCAGAAAAAAAAATCATTCTAGGCTTAAGGAAACTGTGAAACTGTGGTTCTTGCATTCTACTAAAACAAACAAAAGAAAAGAAAATGCAGTTAATTACTTTTCACATATGGTTTTGTAGGATCATAAGTCATGATGATAGTAAGGGGACTGGAGTAAAGGGAGTAAAGGGACATTTGAAAAAATGGAAGGAACTGTGATATTTAACTTCCAGATTTAGTTTTGCTAGTCCTCCTAGAACAGACAAAAAACAATGCAAGGTTGCAGAAAAGTCAATGTCAGCTTAAGATAAGTTAAAAAAAAAATTCTTACCATTTAGAACTGTTTGAAAGTAGAATGACTACCTTAGAAATTAGAGAGATGCATTTTATTGAAGGCTTTTGAACAAAGGCTAAGTGGCAAACTATTGCTGATCATACATTTTATTAACTGATTTCTAAGATCTCTTCACATTTTAAGAGGCTAGCATATTTCTATCATTGCTATCTATTACAGTGAAAATGTTACTTTGCATTACAAAAACTTTTTGCTTCTAATTTTTCTGAATCACTGACCTTTTTCTTCAATTATTTTTTAGCTTCTAATTTCAAATGATCATTGTGTCATATCACTTCCTCTGAATTTCCAAAATATACTATCTACAAGCTATCTTCCTCATTCTCTCCCCTCTGGAACCTGAATCCTTTCTGGAACTCCAAATTCTGAACTTTCACATTTTCTTGTCTAAAACATAGTCCTCCATTTCACTTCTAAGCTACCCCCCCCCAAAAAAAAGTCCATTATATCCAGATTCTCCCTATTTCTATTTCCTTTCATGATCCTGTTTTTGTGTCTTCTTTGTCCATTAGAATATAAATACCTCCAGAGGCAAAAACTGTCTTGCTTGACTATATTTGTATCTCCAGTACTTAGCACATTCACTGATAAATATTAATGGAGAAATTTTTTCTCATTTATTTTTCATTGGGTTTTTATTTATCTTTGTTGTATATATGTTTTTTCTTGTAGGCAGAAAATTGCTGTGATTTATGTTCTTACCCATAGTCTAAATATGGATTATTTCATGACTTCCTGAACTCCTTCACCTCCATCTCAGCTCCATGTCAGCAACCTTGGCAAGGCCTCCATGTCTAACAGGCTCTTCTG
Organism: Sarcophilus harrisii; assembly: GCF_902635505.1. Lineage (NCBI taxonomy): Eukaryota > Metazoa > Chordata > Mammalia > Dasyuromorphia > Dasyuridae > Sarcophilus > Sarcophilus harrisii. Next base: position 628,096,587 of record NC_045426.1, on the reverse strand, counting down.
ATTGATGTTTGTCTCTGAACCTCTATTGGAGGAAGCACCCGTGATAATCATGCTCACTCCAAATCTGCTTCAGTCCATTTATGATTCCTCAGACTTTTAAATATTGACTTCACTCTTAGGACCGCTACCCTATCCCACATTTTTAGCTGTATCTTTAAGTCATCTTCTTTCTTTAAAATATAAGATTCTTAAGGGAATATATTGCTTTTTTGTTTGTATTTATATTCCCAGCACTTAATACAATATTTGGCCATAATAAATACTCATTAAACATTTATTAAAAGCCTATTGTATTCTAGGAATTGTTCTAAGCACTGGAAATATGAGAAAGATATAAAATAGTCCTTGTTGTTAAGGAATACACAATGTAATGGGGGGGAATACAACACATAAAAAGAAAATTAAAAGTGGATATAAAAAAAAAGGGAAAAGACATGATAAAATCCTGCAAACAAAATGGCAAATGATCTAAAAAGGTATAATTTACAGAGATCATTTCATTTTATAGAATGATGAGTTTCTTGAGATCATGAAATCTAGAAGAGGAGTTAAGTAGAAAATGATGTTCATGATAAAAGATTATCTACCTATCTATCTATCATCTCTGTATTCAACCATTTTATAGGATTATTTAATTCATTCACATTTCAAGGTAGAGTTATCAGATTTTTGTTTACTTTGATTACTTTGATTTTTATTTCCTTCCTTAGTTTGAAGAAGGCAATTTATAGTTCCTTTAATTATTTTTGGTTACACTATTTTGATAGTAGTCTAGTATTTCAAATCCTTTTCCCTCTCTTTCCATTTATCTCTACTAATCAAAGTTCCCTATTATTTCCTAAATTAGGCAATTGGGCATTTATCTTTCTATTTATGCATTCCTTTGCTAACTATCTTGTATATCTATGTATCAAATATCTATCACCATCAAATATAAATTCATTTAAGGAGGGAATATTTTTGCTTTTTTTTTTTTTTTTTTTTTTTGGTTCCTAGCACTTAGCACAGTCCTTGTCACATAGTAAGTATAAATAAATATTTGCTATGGGATAATAATAATAATGGTATTTGGGGGTCAAAGGGTTTCATACCCCTTTTGTAATAATTCCAAATTGCTCTATGAAATAATGACTATATTAACAAACCCAATAAAAATGAGTAGTGTCTCAATTTTTTCATACCTCCTCCAACAATTGTCATTTTCCTTTTCCATCATATTGATCAATCTGATAGGTGCGGGGTGGTACCCTAAAGTTGTTGTAATTTGCATTTATCTGATAATAATAATTTAGAACATTTTTTTCATACAACTATAGACAGCTTTGACTACTTTGTCTGAAAACTGCCCATTCCTATCCTTTGACCATTTATCTAATGGGATATGGCTTTCATTATTATAAACCTGGAGCAGTTCTCTATATTTTTGAGAAATTAGCCTTTTATCAAAGAAACTTGCTAGAAAACTTTTCACATTTATTTCTGTACATTGTATTCTCCTCCACATTCCACCCCCATTTATTCTTTCTCTGTCTTTTCACCCTGTCCATCCTAAAAAGTATGCTATTTCTGACAACTGCCTCCTCCAATCTGTTCTCCTTTCTATCATCTACCCATTTTATCTTATCCTCTTTCCATTCTACTTTCCTGTACAGTAAAATAGAGTTCTAAATCCAACTGAGTGTGTATATTATATCATGTTTGAGCCAAATCTGATAAATAAAATTAAAGTATCCCCTCCCAAATTCCCCTTCTGCTCCACTATAAAAGTTCTTTTGTGCCTTTTATGTGAAATAATTCACTTCATTCTACCTCTCCTTTTCTCCTCTCCTTGTGCCGTTCCCTTTCTCATAGTTTAATTTTATTTTTTAAATATCATACCATCATATTCACCTTACACAAGTACATTCTGTTTCTGTATGCTCCTTCTAACTGCATTAGTAATGAGAAAGTTAAAAGTTACAATATCATTTATCCATCCATGTAAGAATGTAAAAAGTTTAACCTCAGTGAATTTTTAATCATTTCTTTTTCCTTTTTTTGCCTTTTTATGCTTCTCTTGAATCTTCATCTAAAAGATGAAGACTTCTATTCTGGTCTTTTCATCAGGAATACTTAAAAGTTCTCAAATATCCAATTTTTCTTCTGAAAGTGTATATTCAGTAGGTCATTCTTGATTGAAATTTTTGTTCTTTTGATTACTGGAATATCATAATCCAAACCCTCTTATTTTTCAGTGTAGAAACTGTTTAAATTTTGTAAAATTCTTACTGACTTCATGATACTTGAATTGCTTCATTCTGGCTGCTTGCCATATATTCTCCTTGAACTGTCAGTGAGGTCAGTCAGTTGTGTCCAATTTTTCATGACCCCATTAAACATGGGAATAAAAGTGATTGACATTTTCATCTCCAGCACATTTTTCAGATGAGGAAACTAAAGCAAACAGAGTTAAATGACTTGCCCAGTATAAGACATTTGGTAAGTAATGGAGGCCAGATTTGAACTAAAAAAGATGACTCCTGTTGAATCCCCATCCAGCCCTTCAATATTCTTGGTAATCTTTTGATTTTTATTTCTAGAATATTAGGGCAGTTTACATTGATAAATTTTTGAATGATGAAGTTTAGTTTTTTTTTTTAAATCATGCATTTTAGAAAGTTCAATAATTCTTAAATTCTCTTTCCTCAATCTATTTTATAGGTCAATTATTTTTCAGTGAGATATTTGATATTATCTTCTATTTTTTCCATTCTTTTAAAAATGTGAATTCTACCATTTAATTTTTTGTACATACAAATTTTATTTTATTTATTTTTTAAAAGTTTTTATTTTTAAAACATATGCATGGATAATTTTTCAACATTGACTCTTGCAAAACCTTATGTTCCAAATTTCCTTCCTTTCCTCCACCACTCCCCTAAATGGCAAGTAATCAAATATATGTTAACATGTTAAAATATATGTTAAATCCAATATATGTATACATAATTATTCAATTATATTGTTGCACAAGAAAAATCAGATCAAAAAGGGAAAAAAATGAGAAAGAAAAGAAAATGTAAGCAAACAACAACAAAAAGAAAGAAAATACTATATTGTGATATACTCATTTACCACAGTTCTCTATCTGGGTGTTGATGGCTCTCTTCATCACAAAGCCATTGAAACTAGCCTCAATTATCTCATTGTTGAAAAGAGCCACGTCTATCAGAATTAATCTTTATATAATCTTGTTTTGGCCATGTACAAGGATCTCCTGGTTCTGTTCATTTCATTTAGCATCAGTTCATGTAAGTCACTCCAAGCCTCTTTGAAATTATCATCCTGATCATTTCTTACAGAACAATAATATTCCATAATATTCATATAACACAATTTATTCAGCCATTCTCCAGTTGATAGGCATCCACTCAGTTTCCAGTTTCTGGCCACTATGAAAAGAGCTGCCACAAACATTTTTGTGCATGTGGGTCCCTTTCCCTTCTTTAAGATCTCTTTCGGATATAAGCCCAGTATTAGCATTGCTGGGTCAAAGGGTATGCACAGTTTGATAACTTTTGGGCCATAATTTCAACTTGCTCTCCAGAATGGGTACATCCGTTCACAGTTCCACCAACAATACATCAGTGTCCCAGTTTTTCCTTATCCCCTCTAACATTTGTCATTATCATTTCCTGTCATTTTAGCCAATCTGAGAGGGTTTAGTGATACCTCAGAGTTGTCTTAATTTGCATTTCTCTGATCAGTAGTGGAGCACCCTTTGCAACTATAGTATGACAAGACCAGTGGTTTCTCAGTTTCCCTGAAATAGTTTTCCCCCAAAAGTCACAATGATCCAAGGATAGGTATGTTTATTCCTCTACTGGACAGTACTTTGGTCTGCGAATGACAACCCTTTTTTGCCTTGAACCTATGATTAGGGTCCCTGCTTCTCTGACTACACATTCTGGAGGGATAGAACTTCTCCTTATCCTGGAACCATAATCTATAACTGTGACACAGCTTCACATATTGTCAATGCAGTAGAGTTCTACATGCAGTTTTAGCAAAGAAATCTTGCCAATCTCCTTTTGAACAATAGTCTGACACCCCTTGCTAAGAGCCTTGGAGATTACTCTTGCTATTACCATTGCCCCCAATGCCTGCTGTTGTATTGTTTAGGAATTATCTGTGCTGGATTGTGCTTCAATCTCAATGTAGTGTGGCAGATCTTTCCTGCTGACCTAAGTTGTCTTGGACAGGAAAATGGTTTCATTCTGTTCTTTTATAGATTATGCTACTTAAGAATTTTGTTTGAAGCATTATTTAAAATTATCTCACAGGGGAATTCATGAGAAATCCAGCTAGTCCTTGCATTTTCTCCACCATGTTGGTTCCTCTGGGTCTTATTATCAAGAATTTTCAGAGTATCTTATTATCCAGAATAAAGTACTGGAGTTAGAAGTTCTGCATCTGATAAAAGAATGTTTTTGTTTTTGTTGTTTTGTTTTGTTCTCAGTTTTTTGTATTTAAAAGTTCTTGGCACTTTTTTGGTTTTATTCTTCTTTTGGGAAATGTAGATACCATCATTTATATCTGCATATTCTGTTTCTCAATTCAATAAATTTACATTACATGCTCTTTTTATATATTTGTCTTTTATTTTGCTTTTGCTCAGTTTTCATCTCTATTCATTTCTACTCTCTTCCATTTGTTTTTTGTTTTTCAGTTCTAAATATGTCTGTCTTGTTTTTTTTTTTCTAGAAACTTTACTTTAGAGAGATTCTCCATTGTGTATTCAAAGTACTATACTATGTTGTTTGTCTTCTTTACTACCATATTGAGAGTTTTGGTTTCTGACCTAATTTTCATCATAATATCTGCTTTTAACAGTTTTATTTCTCCACAAGCTACTTGGGGAAGACTTTTATATTCAAAAAGAACTCCTGGAAAAACTGTAAGGAAGTTTGTTTCTAATTAGATTTAGAATGTCTTCAAATATCATATCCAAAAGAAGAAAAAGATGTAAGACAAAAAATAATAATAACCTTTATAATAATGATATTTCAGCTACTACTAATAACAACAACCATAGCAACAATAAAAATGATAATGATAATAGTAATAGATTATGCCAGGAGGTACCTTTTGCAACTATGATATGACAAGACCAGTGGTTTCTCTGTTTCTCTGAAATAATTTTCCTCTAAAGGAAACAAAACTATTTCTGTGTCTTTATTGGTCCTTGGCCACATTGAGATAGTTTTCTGGCCAAGTAAAGATATAAAAACATCCATGTATGTACGTATGTATATGTATGTATATATTTCCATTCCTCAGATTTGTAAGACTTCTGAAGACAATGTAAATTATCACATTAGACCTTTCCAGATAAGAACAAGAAGGAAAAAATCCAGAGAAGTCAAGGATCACTGTATGTTTCTTGTACATCTGTGCTTTAAGACAAAGTACATCCAATTTTGTTAACTATTCAATGACTTGGTAATACTTTATTTCATCCCAAAATCAAACTTGAAATAAGAGGATGCAATGTAAGACTGGGATGGCAGTGGTGGCAGAGAATATTAAGCTAATATGGCATAGAGGTAATCACACACATAAAAAATTGACATTTTAGTATATTAAATTTAAAAGTTATTATAGAAATAATTAAGCTAGAATAGTAAGGAAAAACAGTGGATTTATTAAATCATTAATTTTTACAATAATATTATCCTACATGTATGTGTTTAAATTAGTACAAATATATAATTAAGACTTATTCTCTAATGAAATAAAACTCTAATCATAAAAAAAGCAAAACAATAACAATTTTCAAAGAGACTGTTATCTTTAAATAGTAATATCAAATTTTTTTCAAATCATTAATAATAAGAAAAACTATATAAAAACTGATATTTACTGAATAAAAACATATATATTGATCAAAAAGAGGATACAAGCAATTAGTCCATGTTAGTGGGCCTGCAGGAATAAAGGAATGCATATACACTCTTAGTAAAAATGTCAAGTGGTCTGTCTATTCTTCTAATTGTTCATTGCAATCTTCTTTTTCACATAAATATGCAGCACCTGGGGATCTTCTCACCCATAGTCTCCTGGTTAGGTGTCCCAGGTTTTATTTACTTTTTCCTGTAAGAATCTAATCAAAATATTAACTCAAGGCTCCCCCAGCAATATGTTTATTTCTACAAATAAAATTTATAAAATAAAGTTTATTTTTATATGTGGTCAGTGAGAATTGCTGGATCTTAATGAGATATTCATATATGGGGAATATGTGTGGCCATTGCATCTGTATTGGAGGAGCTAATACACATAGAAGAAACTTTTTGTTTATTTGTTTGTTTTTATGCTGAGGCAATTGGGCTCAAGTGTCTTGCCCAAGGTCACACAGCTAGGAAGTGGTTAAGTGTCTGAGGTTAGATTTGACCTCAGGTCCTCCTGACTTCAGGACTGGTTCTCTGTCCACTGCACCACCTAGCTGCCCCATATAGAGGAAAAGACTATGACTAATATCCATGAAGATGATTCACATATCTCAGCAATATTTTTTCCCTTTCTAGGTTAAATGAGTGGCCTTTTTGAATTTTTTTCTTTTATTTTCAAAACATATGCATGGATAATTTATTCAACATTGATCTTGCATAGCCTTGTGTTCAGATTTCCTCCTCCTTCCCCTCACCTCCTCCCCTAGATGTCAAGCAATCAAATATATATTATACATGTTAAAATATGTTAAATCCAAGATGTGTAAACATATTTATACAATTCTCTTTCAGCAATATTTTAGAATGATGTCATCATAATCCTTTCTGTTGTACCTCATCCCTATCTAGAATTTCAACTCAGCTCTTTAGTACTAGATATCTATCTCTATTGTTCGCTCCAAATTTTATACCTCTGCTCAAACTAGTCTTCAGGTTCACCTAATATCCTATTCTTGAATTTTGTTTTGCTACTGGGCTTCAATGACTATGGAAGAAAGTGAGGATAAGAATTCTGTGAAACGCTGATTCACTTAAATCCAATTCGCACACAAGTCATGCTGTTATTGGTTCTCTTTTAAAATGGAGAATGAACAAGAACAACAGGGATCCAACTCTACATAGCTACCTGAACAGAATAAAATCTATTATTTAACAAAATAAACAAAAAAGATAACATGACATAGATAATGTTAATTTGTGGTTTTTTAAGTCAATAGAGATCAAGTATTTGAATTTGACACCACTGAAAAATCTACTAAGGATGCTGTGGTTAATAAACATTTCTAGTTCAAGGAAAGCTAACATAGGTTTTTATTTTCCTCCATCTTCCCCTGCAGGGAACACTGATTAATAAGCCATTTCTCCTCAGGGAGTTTTACAAAAATTTCTGTCTTCTCTTCTAGCTTGTTTTTTTCTTACTTCTATTGTACTTCTATAGTAATCCTTGAACAGTTTGCAAGTAATTCCTAAATCTTCAGAAGGTACTACAACCAATATAGCTTTACAAGTTCATGTTAAGGAAATGGGGTTAGTAAGGGATTTGTTTGAATGAATTGAAAGCTCAATATGAATAAGTAGTATAATGTGATAATGCCAAAAGTTCAGAGAATTTTAGGCTACATTTCAAGTATATAGAGATCTAAGACCTTTCTATCCTAATAATATTTACTCAAACAGCATCTGGACTATTGTGTTCAATTCTGGGTGCCACAGTGAAAAATATTTGTAAGAAAACTATAAAGTACAAAAAGGAAAACAATCAGCATAGTGAATGACCATATCATTTGAGTTCATATCATTTAAGGATCTGGTATCATTAGCCTGAATAAGCAAAAGCTTAGCAAAAACATTTTAATTATGTTCGTGTTTTTGAAAGCTTGTCAGGTGGAAGGGGATTGGCAACTACTCTTTTCCTTCTTCTCTTCCTTTCTTCCTTCCTTCCTTCCTTCCTTCCTTCCTTCCTTCCTTCCTTCCTTCCTTCCTTCCGTCCTTCCTTTCTTTCTTCCTTCCTTCCTTCCTTCCTCCTTTCTTCCATTGTTTAATTATGTTCTATTCAGTTTGAGAAGCAACAGCAATTTGAAGTTGCAAAAAGACAACTTCTGGATCCATATAGAATAAACAAAATTAATTAACAAAAATTATTTCTTAATAATTTAGGGTATTCAATGTGTTGGAATGGTCTGTTTTAAGAATGAATAACTTCTCACTGAATGTCTTCAAGCAGAGGACAGAAAGCAAAAAACTGGATAAAAGGGAGGCCAGAAACACTAGGGAAAAAAAATAGAGAAAAGAAGAGAAAAGGGTGATAGAAGATAAGATAGTGTGTGGAGTGGGTTAAAAAAAAAAACAACACTATGATAGTAATCTAATATTCAACAAATTCCCATTTAGCTTCTGGAATAAGAAGTCACTATTTGATAAAAATTGCTGGGAAAACTAGAAAATCAGAAACTCTGCATGGCCTATATGTCACACGCCATACCAAAAGAAAGTTAAAATGAGTACATGGTCTGGGCATAAAGGATGATAAGTATAAACAAATTTGGAGAATAGGAGATAATTTATTTATGAGATCTTTGGAGAAGGGAAGAATTTATGAACAAAGAAGAACTAGAGAACATCTTGAAAAATAAAATGGACAATTTTGATTACATTAAATTAAAAAGTTTTTGCACAAAGCCAACAGAAACATGATTTAAAAGGAAGTACAAAGCTGTGAAAAAAAATTTTACAGCTAATATTTCTGATAAATGTCTCGTTTCTAAAATATATAAAGAACAGCATCAAATGTATAAGAATACAACGTTCCCCAATTCATAAATTGTCAAAGAATATGAACAGACAATTCAGATAATGAAATTAAAGCCATCTATAGTTACTTGGAAAAGTGCTCTAAATCATTATTTATTGGAAAAATGGAAATTTAAACAACTCTGAGTTATCATCTCACATCTTTCAGATTGGTTAATATGACAGGAAAATTGGAAGGAATGTGGTAAAACTGGGATACTAATGTATTGTTCTTAGAGTTGTGAAATATAGAACTATTCTGGAGAGTAATCTGGAACTAAGCCCAAAGGGCCATCAAATTGTATATATCCTTTGACCCAGCAATACTATTACTTGAGTCTGTAACCCCAGGAAATCATAAAGGTGGGAAAAAGACCCACATGTGCAAAAATATTTGTTGTAGCTCTTTTTGTGGTCACAAAGAATTGGAAAAAGAGAGGATGCCCATCAATTGGAGAATGGTTGTTTAAATTGTGGTATATAGAGATAATGGAATATTATTGTTCTATAAAATGATGAACAAGTATTTTAGAAAGGCCTAGAAAGTTTTACATGAACTAATGCTGAGGGAAACAAGTAGAACCAGTACACAATAACAGCAAGAATGTGTAATGATCAAATATGAAAGACTTGGTTCTTCCAAGTAGTTCAGTGATTTAAAGAAATCTCTATAGAATTTGGACAGAAAATGCCATCTGCATCCAGAAAAAGAACTAAGGAGGCTGAATGCCAATTAACACATGGTGTGTTCATTTCTTTTCTGTTTTTTTTTTAATCTCTTCCATGGTTTTACCATTTTGTTCTGATTTTTCTTTCCCTACATGATTCATAAAGCAATGTGTATTAAAATAAATTAATTAAAAAAATAAGTAATTAGCATAAACTAGTTGTGAGGTATGATTATGGTGCCTCTAGTTTCACTTCAGCTCTCCTCTCTGACCTGGAATACCAAACCAAAAGCTCCCCTCCCCTGTAACTGCTGGCAACCAGCAATGTTCCTGTCTCACTCCTTCTCCCCTCCCTTTGTGAAGACTCCTTCCACCCAGGGCCATTTCCCTCTAGCAGCTTATCATTATTTAGTGTCTTCAAAGCTTTCTGTACCCCAATTTTCCTATGACCCTGTGGTAAATTAAGATTTCTAAAGCCCAATTCCCACTGAAACAACATGAAGTATAGCAGCGAGAGTACATATTAGATTCAGGAGACAATGAGAATCTTTATCTGAGTGGAACAGATTTAATGAGTTCAGTTTGGGTAGAAGTAGAGTTGGAAAGCTAAAATCTAGAAAGACAATTTGGAGCCTTTGAATGCTAATCTAGGGACATTACATTTTTCCTCCAATATTTCAAGAATCTCTGATTTATAATATTATTATTCTTTCATTGAATGCCTTATTACCTTTTTGGCTTAGTGAGCATTCTTCATTAGCTGGTTTGGTCCTAAACATTCATTTCCTGGGGGGCAAATTTCCATTTATTAGTGCCTCTGTCTAACTAAGGCAGGATCCCAGGTGACAATTCAATTACACTGAGTTTTTTTCTATAGACCCAACATACACTAGGATGAAGATTAAAAATAAAAACAAAAACAAAATATGCTCTGGCTTCAAAGAACTTATATTCTACAGGAAGTGGAACAACATGGAAATGAGTAGAGCAAATATTAATGAGAATCGGTTAACGTCTCAGGGATCAGAGTGAATGGAATTAAGGGCATAAGAAAAGTTGTTGGCAGTGATGAGAAGGACCAGTCCTCACATGTGAATATTTTTCCTGTTTGCAGTAATTCCCAGAAGTATACTCCTTTATAATAATCTTTTGCAGAATTACCCCTATGGGGATTACCATTAAGGCAAAGAAGTCATCAGAAGACAACCACAGAAGTACTGTCATTGAGATTTTTTGAGTGAATGGAGGGTCATTTACATTAAAATGTTACTGAAGAGAAAGATTTTTTTTAGAGAACATTTGAGAAATAACACAGAGGGTAAATAATCTGAAGTTCAAGGGAAATGGTGAGGAACGTATTGCAATACTTCTGTCTTGAAAAAATAATAATAAAAATTAATAGTAGCATAAGCATTTATATAGTCTTTTTCATTTATAAAACTCTCTACATTTGCTATTTCATTTGATCCTGCCAAGTAGTTTGTAAATTAGGTACAATTATGACCTCCATTATTACAGAAGAAGAGATTAAGATATTCAATGATTTGTCCAGGGTTGAATAGCTGTTAAGTGTCTAAAGCAGGATTTGAATTTATACCTTCCAAACTCAAAGAGTGACTATTTAGACATCTACATGAAGGTAGACGATCTGAATAAACTGTAATAAACTGATTGACTGTACAAATAAAGGTCAGGCAGCTATGCAGCACAGTGGATGGATTATTGGACCTGAATTTAGGAACTGTATCTCTGTGTGTTTAAATCTGGCCTCAGACACTTATCAGTTATGTGACCCTAAACAAGTCACTTCCTTAGTTTTGTCATCTGGAAAATGAGCTGAAGAAGGAAAAAGCAAATCACACCATTATTTTTGTCAAGAAAAATTCAAATGGTATCACAAACAGTAAAACAAAACAACAAATAAAAATCTGGATTAGATTAGTGGTAGTAGCAACAGAAAAGGAAGGATTCTTTTGGTCATTCTGAACGAATAATCAGCAAATTTTGGTGACATGATATAGAGAAGATATATTTCACTCAAGGCCTGAACCAGGCAAAAATGTAATTGGAAACTAAACAAATAGAAAAATAGAATTCACATGATGTTAATTTCTGGTTATCCAGGTCAATACACAAGATATAGAGATTTTTATTTATGATTTAGTGGTCCCTATTTCTATTTTGAATTTAACCAGACTGATGGAAAGGAAGATAATGAGAGAAGAGCAGAGAAAGATGGATGAAGTCCTGAATAGCAACAGTTGGGAGAAGAGGTAGTAAGAAGATAAGAGTCCTATATTCCTCTGCTTGCAAAAGATCTCTTTTTCAAACTGACCTCAAGGAACTTAGAATTAAATATCTTCTGCACTATTTCAACTAAGGTGGGAAGATTAGTCTGACTCAATTAAAACATCTTCCAAACTGGCTTGGTGTAGGTGGGAGCCTTGGGGCTCTGTCAATGACCTGGAAAAATATAAGAACAACTTTTTCTGATTAGAAACTCATTCCCTGAAATCTGCAGTTGAAAACACTCTCTGGCTATCTAGGACAATGCATCATATTTCTACAATGTAATTCAGCTTATGCATTCAACTTGTAAATGAAAAACCAGTCTCTAGGGAAAACTAGGGGAAAAACCCAAAGGGGAAAACAAACTAAACCAGGCATTTTCTGGTGAATTGACTTGCTTGGGAAATAGAAAACTATTCTTAAAATCCTTCAACTTGGTTGTAAAAAATGATTCTTGCTATGAAATATGATTCTATATTCCTGAATTGGGAAATACATTATAGGTAACATGGAGATCCTTCTTTCTTGATTTCCTTCTTGATTTGGATCACCATTCTTTAATCCTTTGACCTTTCACTAATATTTTTTCACTTCATATACCTCTCAGGGTCTATTTTACATCACAGTTATTTGTGGTCCTATTGTATTTCATCTTCACTATCATAAATTTGAAAAGAAAGCTCATGTCTTCTTTATCTTTTGTCAAGGTATAAGGAGACACCATGTTTTACAAAGCTAAGGCCCAGCAAGCAAGTCATGTCCTGAGGTGTAATGATAATCTCTAGTCAATAAACTTTATTCAATCCCAATCACCTAGAGAATCAAAAAAAAAAACCAAAAAAACAAAAACAAAAACAAAACAAAACAAAAAAACAATTCTCTGTTGGATTTTTAAAGTCTTCCGTAATCTGCTGCTTCCTATCTTTGTAGCCTTCTTACATATTACACTCTTCCATTCTGTTACCTACTGACCCTCACCATCTTACAGTTCGTTGCACAAAACTTAATCGCCAAAATCAAATATTTTTGCTCACTGCCTGCCATGCCTGGAACCCTTTCCCTTCTTTTCTTTGCTTTCTCATTTCCCTGCTTTTCTTCAAGTCTCATCTAAAATTCCATGTTCTACAATTTCTCCTTTCCTAGTCCTCAAAAATGTTAATATATTTCCCCTGATATCAGCTTAAATTTCTCTCTGTGTCTCTGTCTCTCTGTCTGCCCCCCTCTCTCTCTGTATATATATATATATATATATATATATATATATATATATATATATATATATGTTTTTCTCTCTTTTTTTAAGTGATATAATAAATATTTCTTTCTACTGCTTTGTTCTTCATAATTAAGTATGTGGCATTGATTTAAATACTAACTTTGTGTCAGTCTAGGTGCTAGGCAAAATAAAAGACAAAAAAATGAAAATCTTTTCCCTTAAGGAGTTTACATTTAAGCGGATGACTCCAATGTCCATATACCTCACCTTAATCTCTTTCTTGATTTCTAGTCTTTTATCACCCACTCCCTGTAAAATTTATTATAAGAATTTTACAATCAATATAGGGCCCATTATTTTGTGCTCTAAATCATTTCCTGCCCCAAACTTTCATATTTCTTCTAAATAAAAAATCATCATCCTTCTATTTACGATGCTCATAATTTCAAATACCTGTTCTCTCTTTCTGTCTGTCTGTCTCTCTTTATTACCTCTACCCCTATATCCAAACAGTTGCCAATATTTTATTTTACTTTTACAAAATGTCTAAGATCTGTATCCTTCTATCAAAACATATGATCATCATGCTAATTTCAGGTCCTGATTATCTCTCACCTGTATTAACATAATAGCTTCCTAGAATAATGGATCTAGAGCTGGAAGAAAACTTAGAGGCCATCAAATCTATTGCTAGACACTCTTCCCCTTCACTTTAAAGATAATGAAACTAAGGCTAAGAAATGTTAAATGATTTATAAATCTCTGAAATAGATTTTAAACTCAGTGTATTCCTAATTTCAAATTCAATACTCTATCTCCCAAGCCATTTAACTAACTGACCTCCATATTCCAATCTCTCCCTTGCTCTAACTATCATCCATATAAATGTTACAATAATCTATCTAAATCACATTTCTTACTAGTCCATTCCACATCAAATAAATAAATGATAGATAAGTAATAAAAGCTTTTATTAAATGGTTACTGGTGCTAAACATTATGCTTTACAAATGCAAGCAAAAAAGAAAGTCTGAACTGAAAAGGGAAAGTAAGGAAAGTCTTCTCATATAGTGACAAGAGGGAGAGGAGGTAGTTTGGGGCAGTAAGTGCTTGCCCATGTTGAAAGAGAACATGATGGCTGACATGAATGCTTTCTCCAGCAAGAGTTTAAGAGAAACTTTTCAATCAAAAGAACCTTTGTCACCTCCTAGTTGCTTCTAGAATTGAGTTATACTTCTTTGTCTTGAATTTGAAGTTTTTTTACAATCTGCCTCTTGTCAAGTTTTTCAGACGTTACTTTGTTCTGCATGTTCCATCCAAGATAATTGGTCATTTTACTGATTCATGATTTGAATTTTTCATCTCTAATCTCTGTGCTTTGGTGTAGGCTGTCCTACTCTCAGAATGAATTCCAGATCCCTGCTTTATAGAATCCTTAGGGGTTTTATTTCGAGTTTTAACTCAGCTAACATCTTCAACAAGAAACAATTTCTAATATCTCCATTTGTCTTTCCAACTTCAAATTCTCTTCATTTTACTCCTCTGTTTGTGTGATATAGTCCACCAGCAATGTAAGTTATTTGAAGTAAAGGATTAGTTTTTTTTTTTCCCCTTTGTTTCTTCTGTACAGTGTAGCACTATGCCTACCCCTTAATTTGGAATTCTGTGGAATAGTATTTCTTAAGTAGAAGAATTCTCATAAATTGGGCAGACACAACTGTAGTTATGAAATTCAAAGATCAATTTAACCCATGAACATCTTTCTTATAATGCCTTCATCTTATGAATGAACATAAATATTTTTCTACAGAATTTGCCATTATTTAGGTTAGTGTTAGTTTCCTACCTTACCTAAATCAAATCATTAAACTTTTTAAAAATCATCCATTATTTCTATGACTCTATTCTAGGTGTTGAATAAATATAGAGATGAATTTACACAGATCATATGCTCAAAGAATATAGAGTCCAATAAGGGAATAAATATTCTTTATATAAATAACTAATGTGTATTTTCCAGTAGAAAGTGTGTTATGAAGAGGATTTGAACTTTCAAGAGCTGTTATTTAATCCTTGTTCTATTCTTTACCTACTATGTAATTTCAAAGAGGTCATTTAGTTCCATTTGACCTTAGTTTTTTTCATCTGTTAAATGAAGGTTTAGACCTTCTGTCTTCTAAGATTACTTTCAGTTTTAAATCTGATCTATGAACTATCCATGGAGAGGTTCAGAAAACAAAGTACAGAAACTAATGGAAAAATAACCATAACTTTATGGTAGAGGTAACATTTGAGTTATCCCTTGAAGAAAGGAAATTCAAAAATCAGAGATGTTAGAGGAAGGATTTCTAGGAATAGGAATCATAACTAAGAAGGGGGAATAAGAGGAACAGTCATGTTTATGTGAAGACAGGAATAGAATGAGAATAAGGGGAAGTTAATAACCTTGTTTAATAAGAATATAAAGTCTAGAACTTGAAAAAAATTTTAAGAAAAAATAGCTAACTGAATTATGCCAAATTATTTTGGGGTCCTGAAATACAGAAGTGGTTTATATTTTACTTGGCAGTGGATAGTCATTAATGATTTTAAATGAGAGAATGAGTCTTGTGTGAGGATTATTCAAAAACTACTGTGAAAGATTGATTGGAACAAGGAAAGATTAGAGAGCAATTAGGAAATTACTACAATAATCCAGACAAGATGGTACGAGGGCCTTAAATATGTCATGAACAGTGAAAAATAGAAGGAGGAACTAAACATTTAAAAAAATTGTAGATATAGAATTCATAGGATTTGACAATGGTTTTAAGGGAAAGGGAAGAGTCATTAATGATTGAATCAGAGCATTTTTTTAAGGATAATAGAAGAAACATTGGATTTGGAGGCAGAGAATCTAGGTACACATTCTATCTCAATTATTACTTGTCAACATGATCTTTGGCAACTTCCATGGACATCATTTTCTTTACTGTAAGTTAGAAAAGTAGGGCTCAAAGGTCCCTTTCAGTCTTATATCAATGATCCAAGTTTGGAAGCTTGTGGGAATGGGCCTATGATGGTACATTAATAGAAACAGAGTAGCTGTGCTTATATAGGGATTGGTAATACCATTACATCAGCCTTAAATATAATCTTATAATCACTGTATATTAAAATACTATCTTGCCTCCAAAATCCAGCTGAAGAAATATTGTTTGCATTGGTTTTGTGATTTTTTTTTTTATTTTAGAGAATCAAAATTATCTATTTTGCATTTTGTAATGCTTTCTATATCTTCTTTGGTCCTGTTTTTTCCATTAGACACAAATCTGATAGATAAAATATCCCATGCTCTTAATTGGCTAATTGCATCACCTTTTATGAATAAATTATGTACCCATTTTGACCTTATCTTGGTGTACAGTGTGAGATGTTTATCTACACCATTTTTATTAATCTGAAATTAGGAAGAATTATAGCACCTAACTCACAAAGTTGTCTTAAGGATCTAACAATTATTTATTAGAGTTAAGAGAGCCAAAAATATTTATTAAATAGATACTGTTGTGATATACTCTGAGGATACAAAGAAAGGTGAAAGATAGTCTCTGTTCTCAAAGAGTTCACAGTCTAATGAAAACAACTATGAACAAACCTTAAAGTATTGTTACTCCTACTGCTACTAATTCTACTATTACTATTACTACTACTACTACTACTATTGTTGCTTTAACACAATTTTTTATGATTAATATTAATGGTTTTTTTTAAATTTTAATAGCCTTTTATTTACAGGTTATACGTATGGGTAACTTTACAGCATTGACAATTGCCAAACCTCTTGTTCCAATTTTTCCCCTCCTTCCCCCCACACCCTCCCCCAGATGGCAGGATGACCAGTAGATGTTAAATATATTAAAATATAAATTAGATACACAATAAGTATCCATGACCAAACCGTTATTTTGCTGTACAAAAAGAATCAGACTCTGAAATATTGTACAATTAGCCTGTGAAGAAAATCCAAAATGCAGGTGGGCAAAAATATAGGGATTGGGAATTCAATGTAATGGTTCTTAGTCATCTCCCAGAGTTCTTTCACTGGGCATAGCTGGTTCAGTTCATTACTGCTCCATTGGGACTGATTTGGTTTAACACAATTTTTGAAAAGTATGTGCTTAAAATAAATTTTATGAAGAAAATAAAAGTTAAGCAACCAGTTGACCAATGGAGCCCCAAGAAGTTATTCGAAGCTTGGCTCATCTATGTACCAATTAGGTAAAGCTAGTGCATTAAATTTCTACCAAACACATATGAAATCAATCATTTCTTACTTTCTTAGGTGAATCAAGGATCAAGTTATTCTATGAGCTTGTCCAATATTTGTCTTTATTTGGTTTAATCATCAGCACCTTGAAATACTTGCATATTCTATCCTATCTTCTGTATTCAAAACATCCTGAAAAGTTGTTTTAGAATCTGTTTTAGTTCTTTTCACATTGTCATTAAAGCTGTCTTCAACCTGCCTACTCATTTTTTGATTTCCTAAAGATATTATTAGCCACACATTTTCCTATTCTCTTGAAATATGCACTCAGACTGGTATAATCTTAATCTAATTAAATCTCATAACCTCTAACTGAAAAGCATAATTACCTGCCTCTGTAGTTCAGAAGGACTTCATTAAGCACTACAAGGCTATAAAATGACCTTCCATGTCCAAAAAAGTGTCAAATTTGTGGAACACACTCTATCTCATAAATTAAACTCTACAAAGTCAACTGGATTCTTAAATTTCTACTTACTTGCCATCCAAGTCTATATGTAAATAGAATGTGAATGAGAAGAAGCCAGTATATTTTTCCACATTTATTAATTTGTTACACATTTAAGAAAACCATAGCTTCCTAAGTATGTCTGTCATTCTGAGAATGAAAGACATGAAATAAATACGTAAAGCTCAGTGGAAGAGACATCATTTTAATAAAAAGAATTGTCAAATAAGTCTTCTTAGTAGCTAGCATTTACTTATTGGTATTTTGCCTTTGGAAATAAAGCTTTCTTTTTAATTTTATGTTTGCCCTGGGGATAATTTTGTTTTGCAAACAAGATACCTGTATATTATAGAACTGGAATGTTGGTGTTACTCTAGAGTGAGTGGAATGGCTTTTGTATGTGTTGATTATTATTGTCATGACTGTTATAATTTCCCATTACTAGCTGTCTTTCAGCATATGCGAAAGATTTTTCACCATTAGTGAAATGTTTCCAGGAGAGGATATGTTATCAATAGGAGAAACTAAAATTTTAGGAAAATATTAGGGGACGATAGGCTAATCCCAAACACTAGAGGAAAATTTTGGGGAGGGAGTGAATGGACTAATCCTAAAGCTAATATTTAAAGAGCAATATAGATTGGGAAAAAATGCACTCAGAAAATTACAGAATAATATGGATGGAAGGGATCCTAGAAGGCAATTAATATTAACTTTAGAGGAATATTCATCACCTTTATGACTTACCTAATAAGGGGTCATCCACCCTTTATGGAAAGAAAAGGAGGATGATTCAGAAGGAATATTCTTCAGTAAGTATTATTTTTAAGGACCTTTAATATTCTTTCAAACTCAAAAGTTCAAATTCAAATATGTGATTTCTTTGCTCCCAAAAAGTACTCATACAGTTGTAATCTGGTGACTATCTGGTGAAGATATCCAGGTATGGGGAATTTGTTTTATCCCTAGGCATAGCAATCAATTTGTGTAGTTATTCTGTTGATTTATTTTTACTTAATTTAATTAAAAATCATATTAAATCTTTATTATGAGTCAAGTTCTGGATTAGGTGATGAAGATACAAAAACAAAAATCATCAAACTTCCTTCCTTCAAAGAGTTCATGTTGTACAGGTTAAATAAAAATATTGGAAAAGCTTTCTCTTTGGTTGAAGGAGCCAAAATCAAAGTCTCTCTCTCAATAACAGTCTGTGTCTCATATACATACAACCATACATTCTTCACACACTCTCTCTCTCTCTGCTTTGTCTCTCCATCCCTCCCTCCCTGTTCCCTCCTGCCCCCCCCCCCCCCCCCCCCCCCCCCCCCCCCCCCCCCCCCCCCCCCCCCCCCCCCCCGCCGACACAACCTATGGGGTTGTACAAAATAAGACAGCTTCTGCTTCCACCTGACAGCCCTTCATAATATTTAGATCCTTGGTTCCCTGGACAGTTGTGAGAGCATTAAGCTTGGGGCATAGGACAACAGATGGTGTGGTGAACCAGATATGATTAATGAGTACAGAGATGGAGGTATTCAGGTGAGGCTATGCAACATAGATGGTCATCAGAGATTCAACCCAGATCAGTAAGTGCTTAAATGTCTTCCTTTAGTACCACTGGTCCCTGCTCAGACTGTCTAATTTTTGTTGGAGTTTTTGTGCAATATATGAAGTAATTGGAGGCATAAGATATATGGTATGTGACGTATGGCAGTTCTGTGGACTATATGTGACAGTATATGTATACTGTGACTTTTGTGGTCCTATAGGTACTATAGTATAAGTACAATGGACACAGATATTGTCTTCTTACCCTAAACCTAAAAAAGTACAATGACATGTATTGGTCAACCTGCCATCTGGGGGAGGGGATGGGGGGAAAGAGGGGAAAAATTGGAACAAAAGGTTTGACAATTGTCAATACTGTAAAATTACCCATGCATTTAACTTGTAAATAAAAATCTATAATAATAATAAGTACAACGTGTTTCTCTATGTTAATTATTGGGAAAGTATCATATCATAATTCTTCATTATGTAATACTTAACTCACATCACTAATCAAGTGGTTTCATTAAAAAATCTCCAAACATAGTTAATTTATATGTATCAGAATCTCCTATCTTGTCATGTTCCATACACTACTCCAAATAAGGTAGTACAGTTTAAAACTCCAAATTACTCTCTGCATTTAGAATTTAAACTGGGAATGATCTAAATTATTGCTCAAATATATAACAAATAAAAAACATTTTGAATTCATCCACTACTGCCTTCTAATTTGAATGTCTTCACTCTTCTTTTTTGTGATACAAGTCACAGAACTCTTCTATTAAATATATGCTGTATCTACATAGTTTATTTAACATGGAAAAATAGAATAAAAAGGTGTTCATATTTTAAGTCTTCCTCCTCCTCCAACCAATTCCTAAAATTCATCCCTTTTACCTTTATACATTCCAAAGAATAGTGGGGGAACAGGCCTAAAGCACTTGAACACACATATATCACAAATAGGAATAAGGAAGTGGTTGCAAATTCAACTCTTGGAGTTAGCAATAAAAACCAACATTAATTCAAGAAAAGTATAGATGGAAAAAGGTTGTTTTATACTTCATTTTAATAACCAGGAGGATTTTCAATAAATGATAATTCATTCCCCTCTAGATTCAACTCCATTGTGTTGCTCTCTTCTTAATATTATGGTTACCATGGATTTAAGAAGTGTTCGATTCCTCCTCATCTAATGTGTTTCTGACCATTCTCTCACCGAGTCTCAGGCTATAGAAACCGCAGAAATCAGAAGCTGTTGTAGCACAACTGCCTAAATCAAAAATCTTAGTCCCCTCCCTTTGGTGCCTTACTGCCCCTGTTTATGTGATAATCTAGAAATCTCTTTTAAGAGATGAAGAATAAAAGAAAGAACTCTGAGAAATAGATACATGCACAGAGGTTTTATATGCTCCCCATGTTTCACAATTTTGTTTCTACTGAGATCCTTAAACTCCCAAGAAATAGAATATGTTGCTACAGAAACTCTCCCAGAAAGGTAGGACTCTGAAGAGCTTGTAGCTGCTTAGCTATGCTGGTCTAGGATTTGCCTTAATCTCCTGTCTGGGAGTGGAGTCTATGGCACTATATACTGTATCTATGGGAGGTTGTTAGTTAGCAGCTTTAGGAGATTCTCTTTTTCTGTCATAATCATTTGTGGTCCACAGGTGAATAATCTCTTACTTAGGACCCAGGGCATGGAGTGAATTTAAGAGAAGATCTGAGCAGGAATAACATAACCACCAGACAGAGTCTGAGATCTGTGTACTAGACATTTCTTATTTTAATCTGGCATGTCATCACTGGGAAAGATGGATTAATGACAAATAATTTTATAAAAGATAAACAAACAACAAACGCACATATACTCAAAAGCTGACATAATAGAGTGATAGAAATAGAAAGGAAGAAAGGAAGGAATGAAGGAACAAGGAAAGGAGAGAAGAAGGAATGTAGAAAGGAAGGATTTAGAGTTTAGGTTTTCTTAAGACATCCTTTACTACTTTGTGTGCTCTAATTATTCCATAATTTAAATATTTTTATTTGATTTCTCACGTTTTTCTTTTTGAAGAAACCTAACATTGTCTGTTAAGAATTTAGACCTATTGTTCCTAGTTCTGCCCTCTGGGTACAAGCAAAACAACTTAATCCCTCTTCCACCTGAAAATCCTTTAAATACTTAAAATTAGAGATCTTGTCTTTTCTTCCCTTGTTTAAATATCCTCAGATTTTAGTCAGACGATTTTTATGTCCTTTGACATTCTGGATTACATCCTTCCTCTGGACCCTCCAATTAATGATTATCCTTCCTAAAATGTGAATCACAGAATGGTAATACTATTGTAGGCAAGTCCTGACCAAATCAGAAAAGACATAGTATTATCTCTTTAAGATCATAAGACTGCTATTTATGTAACCTAATAGTACATTAGTTTTCTGGCATATTATATAAGGCTCATTATTCATATTGACTTTGCAGTTCCCTAAAATTTTGGGTTTCCTTTCAAATGCACCATGATCTATTCACACCCACACCCCAAATATTTTGTCATGCTGCTAAAACACCTCTCAAGTATAAGATTTTCTATTTAACCCTATTAAATCCTATACTATGAGAATTTGATCCCTGTTTTATCTTGTCAAAGGTTTTGAGGATCCTGACTGTATAATATGTATTAATATATCCTTGGGCTTTTAGAGAATGAAAATATTTTTAAAAAATGAAACCTTATTAGTTTGGATTTCAACAGGAGCTCTGGGGATGCTGAATATGAGTAGAGGGAATCTAATGTCTTAGCTGTGAAGAATGATATTCTGTGAGAATTTGTCAATATCTATGCCATTCACTTTACTAATCACTAGAGTTACAAAAAAAGGAAAAAAATAATCCTTATTTACAGAAATTCACATTTTAATGGGGAAGAAAACATATAAATAGGTATTCATAAGACATATACAAAATGGATTGAAGCTACTTTGAGGTATGAATTTACTAGTATTTCTTGGAGGAGGGTCAGCATCCTACTTAACTTCTTGAAAGACAAAAATTAATTCTGAAAGTTATACAGGAAAATTATCCACTAGATTCTCTAAGCCATTTCCTGCCAGGTCCCAGCCTCTGATGAGGATGGAATCAGGTAAATTCTAGAGGCAAAGAGAGTTAAACATGAAGAGAACCACAGAGATAGACAAAGTAACTTGATTCTGACAATCAAACGCTGGCACCATTCTTTGCTGAGAAATCAAAGCTACATTGTTGGAGTATTTATGTGACCAATTACTCTGGATTCCAGTTCTCAGGTGGGAATGCAGCAGTGTCTTGGCAAATGCTCTGTAATTCTGCACATCAACTGAAGAAAGGGAATAGTTCAATCATTATAAAAAGTCTCTTGCTACTTACATGAGATGTTTGGGTAGAGATAAAGGATTAGGCCGTATACAGGCCATGAAATCCCCTAAAAGCTTATATATTGAAGTGTGATGTCTAAAAGACTGTGGAGAATTTGAAATTGATGATGTCCGTTCAGTTTTATTGGGGGAAAAAGTCAGTATTTTTTACCTAGATAGAAGTATGAACAGTTAATCATGCAAGACATCAAGTTCTGTCATAACAGCATCCTGAAAACATTGGCAGAATTTCCTATTTAGTACAGTGCTGTGTCTGCCCCAATTTAAACATTCACTCCTTTTTACTTTAGTTCTTTGTGTTCCTAAAAATTAGAATAAAAATCTTTTCAACAAAATTTCATAAGATTTTCACTTTTGTGATATATGAGTTACTAACTTTGAGAGTTAAAGCATGCTATCATATGATATATGTATGTATATGTATATCATATCATATGTATATATGTATATACTTATGGATATAAATTGTATGTGTATATAATAATTGTATGTCTGTATATGTGTATATGTATTTGTTGTACATAAATATAATTATATATTTATACACACATGCAAGCAAATACACACATATACACTGTAATGAATTAATTGATCTGCTCTTCTATGGGCAAAATAATTGTGATAAATAATCCTGGTACAACTCTCCATTCTATTTTATAAATAGACAAATTCCCTGGTCTTTCAATACCTTTATATGGCGTAGCTTTTCATCCCTGGTTAGATGAAAGCAATTTTTCCTTCTCTTTTTTAGACATATAAATCTGATGGTATACACTATATGAGTCCAAGAATGAAAACCACTGGTCTCCTAGTGGACAATACAGGACATCTTGCATCTGGGCATAGTTTTTTGGTTCTTTTGTTGAAAGTTTAGGAATCTACATACAACTGTA